>NC_053393.1:411248976-411548976 GCF_905171765.1 Bufo bufo | reverse complement strand
GTTATTACTGTTAGTATGTAATAAAGGATTTTGGAAAACCACACCCAAACATGATAGATTTCACTAACGTACCAATTTCTGTTATCAGCAAGGAAATAGATGACAATTTCAGCCACAAACCAAACAGCATGAAACCACACTGACTACAATGTACAATTGTGAGATAAATCTATGTGGTAAATGCCTAAATGGGCCAGTTTGAACTTGTATCACAGCAGATTAATATACTATTTCATGTCAAATGCATGATCATGCCACAAGCATGGGAAAATAGCTGGAGAGAAGTCTTTGTAGTGTCTGGTCACGTTAATTTACTAGCTTCAAAATCAGTACTATGTAAAGAAAGGGAAAGAAAAAAAAACACGTGTCTTTTTGGTGTGATGATGAAACCCCATTATGTCACCTCATGACTTATGTTAAAGCATAGCTCGGATCATAGGCTACTTTCTCGCTTGCATTGTTGTTTTCCAGTATTGAGATCCTCTGCCAGATCTCAATACCGGAAATAAATAGCATTTCCATTTAGTCCTCATGCATTCTGAATAGAGAGAGATCTGCTCAGGATGCATCAGGATGTCTTCCGTTCTGTCAGCATTCTGTTTTTTTTTACCGGACACAAAAGCGCTGCAGTTTTGTGGCTGGTCATATAAAAAAAGGAAAGAAAACGTATCCGTCACTGAAAACAAGGTAAGTTAATAATGAAGGATCCATTTTTTTTAACGGATCTGTCTCCCATTGACTTATAATGTATTTAGTGACTGATTCGTTTCTTTCTGTTTTGATTTCACACAACCGCATCCTAACGTAACGGCTGCATCCTGATGTGCAAAATAAAGAATGGATCTGTTTAATTCCAGTATTGAGATCCTCTGCCGGATCTCAATACCGGAATTAACACAAGTGTGAAAGTGGCCTTAAACATTATTTCCCAGTTTGAATCTGCATGAAACTTTTATTTTGCTTTACTTATTGTAAATTGCTTAAACACCTGAGCTCATGTGTAATGGGAACCAGTAACTGGGTTGTCCCATGAAAAATATTCTACATTGTTCAAACCAGCCCCTGGATCTAAATCCTTTTTTTTTTATATATATATATATTTTATTCTTCATATAATCACAAAACAATAACAAACTGTGTAATACAGTACAAGAAACATAAACCACAATGAAAGTTCATAAACACATGACAATAGTGCCTTTGATGATACAGATCTTGCATTTCCTCTCTCCTTGCAGTGATAAATGGGTGCTTTAAAATACTAAGGGCAAAATAGACTTACTTAAGATTTCTCAAAGTACCCTTCAAATTGCAGATACCACCTGGTTAAAACGAAAGGACATATTACTTCTTCACGTAGTAATGAGTTAAGAATAATCTCCATTAGCTTGCGTCTCTTTATGTTTGACTACCTCAGTTTCTTTCTAAAAATAACAGTTTCTTGAGCATTGGGGGCAACTGAGAACCAACAGGAACATGGGGTGACAACCATTCCATAAGCAGTGATTTTTTTTTACTGTCATTTATTATAGTGTGCTGAATACTTTTGTAATGTAATAAAAATTTAGTATAGCCACTAAGATATTCAATACAACATATCTGTTTCCTCCTTTCTCACACACATATGCTCAGTTCTATTGGTCAACTGTCATCAGACGTATCATCTGGTAGAAGCTTTGACAGCTACAGGGAGAGAGCTGCAACAGATAGGACACGCCTCCTGAGAAAAGACACTCCCCTGAGCTGGTAGCCTGAAATAAATCTAGCAGAGCAATTGGATCAGTGAATGGAGGTACAAGGCCGGCTCTAGAAAGTGATTGCCATGTACAATATAATGTTGGAGAGAGTGTAGACCAACCACATGTCTTGCCAGGACCTTCTGCTTGGTGTCTGCACAAATAATTAGGCCAGGGCCCTGTTTACCATAGAGCAAGCTTGTCACCCTGTTGTAGGACAGGAGAAAATGAGAGGCTGATCTGTGGAGATGGCGAACTGGGAAGTGTGAAGTAAGACTTGCGCTGTACAGT
Organism: Bufo bufo; assembly: GCF_905171765.1. Classification (NCBI taxonomy): domain Eukaryota; kingdom Metazoa; phylum Chordata; class Amphibia; order Anura; family Bufonidae; genus Bufo; species Bufo bufo. Next base: position 411,546,949 of record NC_053393.1, on the reverse strand, counting down.
GTGAGAGGTGATCCCCTCCCAGGTTACATGTATTACCGCATCTGTCTTTATTCTTCGTCTGGTTCAGAATGTTGACTATAAAGAAAAAAAAACATTAGCATTAGTGGCAAAATGTATAATTAATGAGCGAGCAGTTAAATAGATAACATACTTTGCCATCCGGGTTGGCTGGTAGAGCTGGGGCTTACGATTTGCCATCTGTAAGCTTGGCACAGATGGCAGAAGACTCATTGGTAGCTTGAAAAATTCCTAATGCTATTTGATTCAAATTTCCATCAGTACAAACATTATACAAACACTGCCATTTTCGCTATCGTACATATGGAACCTTTGTGCACTGTATGACCTTACATAAGCCTTGATTTATCATACCTTCACTCCAGAAGTCGCAGAAATTGGGCTTTTGCAACTTTTTGCATTCGCTCGCGCAACATTTTGCGACTTTTTGCATTTTTACACTACTCACTCCAGTTTTGTAATGTGGGTGGGAAAGTGGGTGAGGTTAGCTATGTTAATAAGTTTCATGCCAGATTCATCATGGAGATTTTTCTCCAGATTTATCATTTAGACTTTTTTTTTAAGTCACAATCTCACTCCAGGAGGAGGGTAGAAGAAAAACTGGAGTAACTTCTCTAGGCAAAAGTGTTAGGTCTAAGTGTTAGGTCAAGTAACATGCGACATTTGATAAATGTGGCATAAAGTACTCCAATGCAGACTCAAACAAAACTGATTTCAAATTTTCCCCTCATGGTAAATTTCCCCCATAGAGTCTAGTCTGGATGGATTGATGATTAAAAATTACAATTGATTCAAAACTTACAATAACGAGTGCCGTGGTTTATCTTTACCATATTACTCCTACTACCATTGAGCACCCTACCAAAGAAATAGGAGTGCCGTCCAACACAACTCTTAGTATGCCTCCGTGACTTGTGAATGAGGCCTTACTGCTAGTGTTCTTAATAGCTATAATTTGCATGTATACAAGAAGAATACTGAGTGACAATAAGTAATACTTATTATATTATCATTGATTCTGGGCAGCAATCTGTATGATCACTCGGAAAATAAATTGTTATGATCATTGTTATGTGATGTCAAAGGATCTGTAATCCATTCAGTTTTACATTCAATATTTACAGTGTTGACCCTTCTTTTTCAAGATTTATGCAATTCAATCCCATTGAGAACTTCTGGTTAATCCTCAAAAAGCGACAAATTAAAACACTGAAATTATAATAAACTCCAAGCACTGATTAGACAGAAAATGGGTTGCCATCAGTCAGGATTTGGCCCATAAGCTGATATCCAGCATGCCAGTGCAAATTGCATAAATCTTGAAAAAGAAGGGTCAATACTGAAAATAGTAAGTCTTTTCATAAACTTGATGTATTTGTCAATAAAAGTTAAACAACTTATGAAAAGCTGATAATTGTACTTCAGTATACCATATAAGCATCTGACAATAAGATCTAAAGCAGCAATCTTTGTGAAAAAAACGTTTGAATATCCTGATGATGTGCAGCAGTATTATTATTTGTTGCCATATCACTAAAGTAGTGTGTATGTGTACAGTTGTATACCTTCCTTGGAGGCAGACCACGTGACTGCAGTGGGGCCCAGCACTGAATTCCTTCTGATCCGGACATAAAAAAAAACGGCATTTTTGTGCAGCCACCACAAGGGGGAGCTCAGTGCAAAGAGATTTTTAGAGCTTCCATTGCAGTCAGAGGTAACTGTATACATTCTTATACACTGAGCTTCCTCTAGTGGTGGCTGCAGACAGACAGTTTTATAATACACAGTATTATAAAGCCTTAGACTTAGATGTGTATTATCAATGTATTTATGCCATTTGTGTAAATGCATTGAGAAATGTGGCGTTCAGAATGAGCACCATATTTCTGAAGCACCTTTTTCCAACATAGAAATGGTCAAGATGGAGGCTGAATTTTTAATAGAAATTTTTAAAAATTAAAATGTATTTTGCAAATTCATCAGAATTCTGGGGGGGGGGCACACTTTGGATTTCACTTTGTCTGGGAGTATTTGATGGGAAACGTGCTATGGGTCTCTGTCAGATCTGTGTACACCCCTGTCTGTGTATCTGAGGTCTAACATTAAAATTTTGAGAATTAAATGTTATTATAAGTTTTATTACTATTAAAATAAATATGAATGTATTACATTCATACAATGTAATATAATACATACTTACAATGGTTGTCCTAGAACCAATTAATATTGTAACTTAAGCGAGCGCTGTATACTGTGTGTGTGTGTGTGTGTGTGTGTATGTATATATATATATATATATATATATATATATTACACATACATACACATAGACACACATATATGTATTAATGTATAATTAACAGCATTTTTTGTTTCCAATTTGCAGATTGCACGCAGCATCCACACAGAAGTCGACCGTGTTTTTCACATGAGGTACAGATTAACATGAGGTTAATATTAAATGGCGCTGTTACCTGACAGTCTGCTTTTACAATGTGAATTAGTTGTCTAGAGATTTTACTTGCTTTGCAGAGAACTGTAAATCTAGCTGGCATTATTAGTTTTTTGTCTTGCAACATACAGTACAATGATGCTTTACGGAGGTGGGTCCCACTTGTTTATAGTGATACTGTAGTTTGGAACCACTTTATAAAATTAGTGACGTTCATGGTGAATAATTCTCTAGTGTAAAGATGTGATCCGAATAACTCAATAATACTCCACACTTCTGGGTGCCATAAAATAGCATACCCCCTATGCTAATTGAGTGGCAGTCTTCTAATTGATGCAAGCTCGTGTTAGGAAAGGTAGAAGTGGCCACATAGTCCTACTTGGCTTATAACTGGGACATTTATTTGATTGAGGGTGGAATTTTGTATGGGTTAACTACTCTGTTAATGTCTCTTCTTTTCTTCTGGAATCTTATAGATGCTGTAAAATTCTGTTCTGGTGACAGATTCCTGTTAGGTCTATATAAGGACATTCAATAAGTAAAATCTAAGCGAAAATATTCTACATGAGGATAAAACTGTAATGATTGCCCATTTGTTGAACAGTTTTCATTTCAGTAGATTTCAAATCTTCTGGAAGTTGTTCATATGCACCCTATCTGTTCCATCATCTTCTGAAGCTTTATTGATGAAAGAAGTCTGTGCCCCCACTAAGTTCTGAAATCACCTTATGAATGTTGTCCTTCCTAGATGTTTGTGTGACAAAAGCCTTTAGAGATTGGTAATAACGACCAATGCCTCTTTCTATGATGCCATAAGTCTTGAGGATGCTTGATCCGGAGATAAAGAGGGGTGTCCTTAAATGAAATAAAGTGAAAAATTCACAGAATTGGTGATAAGTGCCTGATCATGGGAGTCTGATCCCTAGTACCCCATCGGTCATAAAAATGAGGGTACCGTGTTCCTCATTGGAATGGAGCAGTGGTTGAGCATGCTCACTGCCGCTCCATTCAAAGTCTACAGTATTGGCATAGATACGCATGCATAGTGCTCAGCTATTTCTGGCAGTCTCATAACAATTGATTGAAGTGGCAGTGTGCCTGGTTGACTGCCACTCCATTCATACAGGTCGCACGAGATCCTTGCTCTTGTGATCTATGGGGGTCTTAACAGTCAGACCTCCACCAATAAGACACTTAAAAGCTTCCCTCCCTCTGTGTGCCAGAACGGCTGCCACAAAATGATAGATTTCTCTTGCAGCAGCCACTGAATGGGGGATATGTGTGACTAGACAAGGCTTCCGCATTAATAACTGCTAATAACCAGGCGTGACATAAGGCAGATCCTCAAAAAAAATTTGCCTTCAGTGGACAAACCCTTTAAAGTGTATTTCCTTTATTAGTTTTATGATTTATGATAGTATGACTTGAAGGAGGCTTCTGATTAAAGAAAACCATTAGATCTATCTGACTGACTGAAAAATAATCATCTTTGTGGTGTGTTTGGTGTGTCAGAAGGTCATGTCACATTACTTCTCCTTTTCTAAGCGATGATTTGATAAAGGTCTAACAGATTACATTCCGGAGATACTTACCTATTTGGTATAAAGGAGCATTAAATTAAACCTACCTTTGCATACTACAGTCGTGGCCAAAAGTTTTGAGAATTACATAAATATTGGAAATTGGAAAAGTTGCTGCTTAATTTTTTATAATAGCATTTTGCTATGAAGAGTGATCAGATGAATTGCATAGTCCTTCTTTGCCATGAAAATTAACTTAATCCCAAAAAAAACTTTCCACTGCATTTCATTGCCGTCATTAAAGGACCTGCTGAGATCATTTTAGTAATCGTCTTGTTAACTCAGGTGAGAATGTTGACGAGCACAAGGCTGGAGATCATTATGTCAGGCTGATTGGGTTAAAATGGCAGACTTGACATGTTAAAAGGAGGGTGATGCTTGAAACGCGTGTGACCTGCAAAGAAACGCGTGCAGCCATCATTGCGTTGCATAAAAATGGCTTCACAGGCAAGGATATTGTGGCTACTAAGATTGCACCTCAATCAACAATTTATAGGATCATCAAGAACTTCAAGGAAAGAGGTTCAATTCTTGTTAAGAAGGCTTCAGGGCGTCCAAGAAAGTCCAGTAAGCGCCAGGATCGTCTCCTAAAGAGGATTCAGCTGCGGGATCGCAGTGCCACCAGTGCAGAGCTTGCTCAGGAATGGCAGCAGGCAGGTGTGAGCGCATCTGCACGCACAGTGAGGCGAAGACTTTTGGAAGATGGCCTGGTGTCAAGAAGGGCAGCAAAGAAGCCACTTCTCTCCAAAAAAAACATCAGGGACAGATTGATCTTCTGCAGAAAGTATGGTGAATGGACTGCTGAGGACTGGGGCAAAGTCATATTCTCCGATGAAGCCTCTTTCCGATTGTTTGGGGCATCTGGAAAAAGGCTTGTCCGGAGAAGAAAAGGTGAGCGCTACCATCAGTCCTGTGTCATGCCAACAGTAAAGCATCCTGAGACCATTCATGTGTCGGGTTGCTTCTAATCCAAGGGAGTGGGCTCACTCACAATTTTGCCCAAAAACACAGCCATGAATAAAGAATGGTACCAAAACACCCTCCAACAGCAACTTCTTCCAACAATCCAACAACAGTTTGGTGAAGAACAATGCATTTTCCAGCACGATGGAGCACCGTGCCATAAGGCAAAAGTGATAACTAAGTGGCTCGGGGACCAAAACGTTGACATTTTGGGTCCATGGCCTGGAAACTCCCCAGATCTTAATCCCATTGAGAACTTGTGGTCAATCCTCAAGAGGCGGGTGGACAAACAAAAACCCAGTAATTCTGACAAACTCCAAGAAGTGATTATGAAAGAATGGGTTGCTATCAGTCAGGAATTGGCCCAGAAGTTGATTAACAGCATGCCCAGTCGAATTGCAGAGGTCCTGAAAAAGAAGGGCCAACACTGCAAATACTGACTCTTTGCATAAATGTCATGTAATTGTCCATAAAAGCCTTTGAAGCGTATGAAGTGCGTGTAATTATATTTCACTACATCACAGAAACAACTGAAACAAAGATCTAAAAGCAGTTTAGCAGCAAACTTTGTGAAAACTAATATTTGTGTCATTCTCAAAACTTTTGGCCACGACTGTACTTTGAGAGTGCGTGGTTTCATTCAGATGGTCCTATGATTTGACATTATGGATTATTACACCGCTTATTAGTTTTCATTTGTGTGGGTTTCAGTTGAAACACAAAGGTTTATATTATATTACTGGCCAACCCCATCCTTACAGAACAGAGGTGGCCGTGCACCCAGGAGTAGTCATTTACTCTCCATTAGGCCTCATGCACACGACTGTATTTTTTGTCCGCCTTCAATCTGCATCTTTGGTGGATCGGATGCTAACCCATTCATTTCAGTGGGGCCACAAAAAATATATACAGCACGCCGTATGTTGCCCGTATCCATATGTCTGTTCCTTAAACTCGCTAAAAAATACAGAACATGTCCTATTCTTGTCTGTTTTTCTATAGTTGTGGGAAAAAAAATGACAACACGTGTGAGGCCTTATACTGTATGGGGATCGGGAAACAGCTCAGCTTTATTTATGGACAACATAGGTCAATGCGAGATGCTTACCGTATGGGACCACCACCTCACCTATAATCCACATCTACACTACACATGACTCTAGTCAGATAAGCAGAGCATTAGCTGTTTCTGTATCATATACCCTTGCTGTTTGCATTGGTTAGGCCACCATTTTGCAAAAAAAAAGAAAAAGAACAGTAAGATGACGCTTTATACAATAGCACAGAAATGTCCACAATGGAAAACTGTAGTTAGCCTACGCTTCTGTGTAATGTCTGTAAAAAAACATGATCACTGTGTCCAAGAAGTAATTACACACATTTTACTTTTCATGTCGCCATTATATTAATTGCTATAGCGTAATGTGGTGAATTAGTCCAGTTCATTTAGCTAACTCATCATTTTCACATTAACTTTCATTGTTTTGAGGAGTTGCCTTAAAAGCCAATGCCTAGTTTGTGCGGTTTATTTATTTAGCAGATTATTTTGATATATTTAGTGATGAGAAGTACTTTTAGCAGATAATATGAGAGTCATTTAGTAGGAGAACCATAATGAGCTTTACATCATTATGGGGATTTTAAGCATTTTTATCACAAGGCCTCCAATGCCAAGTCATTCTCAGCATAATTTCCTCTTTTGGACTGATAAGGGAGAACGTTGTTTCATTTTAACAATTTTTGTGGCATAGACGAATTTGTGAAATGTTACCAAAACAAAAGCGGGTTTCCTTTAAGTTTTTTTTTTTAAAGAGAAGTTGAGCAGAAATAGGGGGAAAAAATAAGTTTCCTTTTTTCTTCTAATTCAGTGTAATAAATGTAACCAAATAAGTTTACTTAATTATTGAATTTACAGTCTTGTTGGGCTGACACAAGGTCTGCATGTTCTCTTTAATGACTGCAGACTATGTAGTGTATTCAGCCATAAAATGGTTAAAGGGGTTCTCTGGGCTCCTCAGGATAGGTCAACAATATCAGATCAGCGGGCGTCCGTGCGCAGTGTGCATGTGCCGTCTCCCGTCTCGCTTCCTTCTGCTGCTGCTATGTCTATGGCAAAGCAGAACGAGAGAAGGGAGATGGCACGTGCACACTGCGCACGCCGTCTCCTCATACAGCTGATCGGCGGGGGCGCCTAATTTCGGACCCCCGCCAATCTGTTATTGATGACCCCTTTAACCTCTTAAGGACACATGACGTACCGGTACGTCATGATGTCCTGGTACTTAAGGACACATGACGTACCGGTACGTCATGTGTTGTTCCGATCACTGCCGCCCGGCCGGCAGTGATCGGAACCCGGTGCCTGCTCAAATCATCGAGCAGGCACCTAGGCTAAATGCGCGGGGGGGTCCCGTGACCCCCCCATGTCGGCGATCGCGGCAAACCGCAGGTCAATTCAGACCTGCGGTTTGCTGCGATTTCTGCAGTTTCTGATCCCTGCGGTCCCTGACCGCGGGGATCAGAAACTTTAGTATTCCTAAAATAGATCTGTATCCCTCCCCCTGCACCCCCCGAGTGATTTTAGCCTGGTGGGAGGTGCAGGGGGAGGGTTGCGGGCGGTGCGGGCGGTGCGGGAGGCGGGCGGTGCGGCAGGCGGGATCGCGATCCCCCGCCCGCCTCCCCTTGTATAATCGTTGGTTTCTAGTGGGTATACCAGGGTGCCAGCACATTGCTGGCACCCTGGTATAAACGGCTGACATCTGCGATGCGATGTCAGCCGTTAACCCTTTCCATACAGCGGTCCGTACGGACCGCTGTATGGAAAAGGTTAACAGCGCAGGGAGCTCCCTCCCTCTCCCATCGGGGGGCTGCTGTGCCTTTGCAGCCCCCCGATGGGAGAGGGAGAGAGCCCCCAGAGAGCCCCCCTCAGCCCTGTGCTTACCCTTCCCCGTCTGCGCAGTTCTGAGCAGACGGGGAAGGTTCCCATGGCAACAGGACGCCTCTCAGGCATCCTGCTGTCCATGGTGCTGAACAGATCTGTGCTGAAAGCATAGATCTGTTCAGTGTAAGTAAAATACAGTACAGAACAATATATATTGTACTGTACTGTATTATACAGACATCAGACCCACTGGATCTTCAAGAACCAAGTGGGTCTGGGTCAAAAAAAAAGTTAAAAAAAGTAAAAAAAAAGGAAAAATCAAAAAACACATTTATCACTGATAAAAAAATGAAAAAAATAAAATTCCCTACACATGTTTGGTATCGCCGCGTCCGTAACGACCTGATCTATAAAACGGTTATGTTACTTTACCCGAACGGTGAACGCCATAAAAATAAAAAATAAAAAACTATGATGAAATTGAAATTTTGCCCACCTTACTTCCCAAAAAAGGTAATAAAAGTGATCAAAAAAGTCGCATGTACGCCAAAATAGTACCAATCAAACCGTCATCTCATCCCGCAAAAATCATACCCTACCCAAGATAATCGCCCAAAAACTGAAAAAACTATGGCTCTTAGACTATGGAAACACTAAAACATGATTTTTTTTGTTTCAAAAATGAAATCATTGTGTAAAACTTACATAAATAAAAAAAAAAGTATACATATTAGGTATCGCCGCGTCCGTATCGACCGGCTCTATAAAAATATCACATGATCTAACCCCTCAGATGACCACCGTAAAAAAATTAAAATAAAAACGGTGTAAAAAAAGCCATTTTTTGTCATCTTACGTCACAAAAAGTGTAATAGCAAGCAATCAAAAAGTCATATGCACCCCAAAATAGATGCCAATCAAACCGTCATTTCATCCCGCAAAAAATGAGACCCTACTTAAGATAATCGCCCAAAAACTGAAAAAACTATGGCTCTTAGACTATGGAGACACTAAAACATTTTTTTTGTTTTAAAAATGAAATCATTGTGTAAAACTTACATAAATAAAAAAAATAGTATACATATTAGGTATCGCCACGTCCGTGACAACCTGCTCTATAAAATTACCACATGATCTAACCTGTCAGATGAATGTTGTCAATAACAAAAAATAAAAACGTGCCAAAAAATCTATTTCTTGTTACCTTGCCGCACAAAAAGTGTAATATAGAGCAACCAAAAATCATATGTACCCTAAACTAGTACCAACAAAACTGCCACCCTATCCCGTAGTTTCTAAAATGGGGTCACTTTTTTGGAGTTTCTACTCTAGGGGTGCATCAGGGGGGCTTCAAATGGGACATGGTGTAAAAAAAAACTGTCCAGCAAAATCTGCCTTCCAAAAACCGTATGGCGTTCCTTTCCTTCTGCGCCCTGCCGTGTGCCCGTACAGCAGTTTACGACCACATATGGGGTGTTTCTGTAAACTACAGAATCAGGGCCATAAATAATGAGTTTTGTTTGGCTGTTAACCCTTGCTTTGTAACTGGAAAAAAAATATTAAAATGGAAAATCTGCCAAAAAAGTGAAATTTTGAAATTGTATCTCTATTTTCCATTAAATCTTGTGCAACACCTAAAGGGTTAACAAAGTTTGTAAAATCAGTTTTGAATACCTTGAGGGGTGTAGTTTCTTAGATGGGGTCACTTTTATGGAGTTTCTACTCCAGGGGTGCATCAGGGGGGCTTCAAATGGGACATGGTGCCAAAAAAACAGTCCAGCAAAATCAGCCCTCCAAAAACCAAACGGCGCACCTTTCACTCTACGCCCCGCTGTGTGCCCGTACAGTAGTTTACGGCCACATATGGGGTGTTTCTGTAAACAGCAGAGTCAGGGCAATAAAGATACAGTCTTGTTTGGCTGTTAACCCTTGCTTTGTTAGTGGAAAAAATGGGTTAAAATGGAAAATTAGGCAAAAAAATGAAATTCTCAAATTTCATCGCCATTTGCCAATAACTCCTGTGCAACACCTAAAGGGTTAACGATGTATGTAAAATCAGTTTTGAATAGCTTGAGGGGTGTAGTTTCTTAGATGGGGTCACTTTTAGGGAGTTTCTCCTCTAGGGGTGCATCAAGGGGGCTTCAAATGGGACATGGTGTAAATAAACCAGTCCATAAAAATCAGCCCTCCAAAAACCATACGGCGCACCTTTCACTCTACGCCCCGCTGTGTGGCCGTACAGTAGTTTACGGCCACATATTGGGTGTTTCTGTAAACGGCAGAGTCAGGGCAATAAAGATACAGTCTTGTTTGGCTGTTAACCCTTGATTTGTTAGTGGAAAAAATGGGTTAAAATGAAAAATTAGACAAAAAAATGAAATTCTCAAATTTCCTCCCCATTTGCCAATAACTCTTGTGCAACACCTAAAGGGTTAACAACGTATGCAAAATCAGTTTTGAATACCTTGAGGGGTGTAGTTTCTTAGATGGGGTCATTTTTGGGTGGTTTCTATAATGTAAGCCTCGCAAAGTGACTTGAGACCTGAACGGGTCCCTAAAAATTGAGTTTTTGTAAATTTCTGAAAAATTTCAAGATTTGCTTCTAAACTTCTAAGCCTTATAACATCCCCAAAAAATAAAATATCATTCCCAAATCAATTCTAACATGAAGTAGACATATGGGGAATGTAAAGTCATCACAATTTTTGGGGGTATTACTATGTATTACAGAAGTAGAGAAACTGAAACTTTGAAATTTGCAAATTTTTCCAAATTTTTTGTTAAATTAGGTATTTTTTGGTGCAAAAAAAATAATTATTTTGACTTCATTTTACCAGTGTCATGAAGTACAATATGTGACGAAAAAACAATCTCAGAACGGCCTGGATAAGTCAAAGCGTTTTAAAGTTATCAGCACTTAAAGGGACTCTGGTCAGATTTTCAAAAAATGGCCTGGTCCTAAGGTGTAAAAAGGCTGTGTCCTTAAGGGGTTAAATAGATATATTTTATATTCTAGCTGAATGGTGCATTAGAGGTTATGGCATACAATTATGGAGAACTTGAAGTGGTTAAAGGGGTTATCCAATATCTAAAATATTCCTCCTCAATGCCCGGGCCCCTTGTATGGATTATACTTACCTGCTCCCCGACACCCACGTCGCTCCGGATCCCTGCACGGCCACCGCTGCGTCTCCCCATCGCACAGGGATCCGGAGCGACGTCATTGCCGGGAGCAGGTGGGTGTAATCCATACAACGGGCCTGGGCATTGGGGGGTTACTTTAGATATTGGATAACCCCTTTAATGACATAAACACCCCTCTGTTACCGACAATCCCTTTTAATATTGCACGGCAGGAGCAGGACCCATGCATCTAATCAGTGGCCTCTTTGGGAAAGCAGTCCAGCATCATGCCTGCACATGTCACCACTGAGGCCAGTGATTGGTCAGCAGCAGTGACATGCGTGTAGACATCATTTTGCACTTCCAGTCCAGCGGGGGCCAGAAGTAGAGGAGAAGGCAGCTTGGCACTAGAATGGGAGCACCCATGACAAGTCTTTTTTAATTTTTTTATCTCTGCACCCTACCTGGCAATATTAAAAGGGGGTCCTGGTCTGAGAGCCCCTTTAAATGGTTGCGTAATTACATTTTTTTTTTTACTGGCAGACACATTGTTACCTTTCTGTTTCCGAGCAGCATCCATTTTTGTAAAGGTGACGACAGGAATTATAGCCATTGGTTGGCACAATTCAATTAGCTTCTCAGCAATTGTTCTTCGCAAATATCACCCTGGTATTATTAGAACGTGTTGATAAAATCACAGTTTGCCATCGGTTTCTGAGATATAGAAGTGTTTGGTGGCATTTAGTCTTTGTCACGTTGACAGGGAATGCTATAAGTAGTGATTGTAGTTCAACAAACTGACAGCTCTTCCTTTGTTTCTGAAAGATTCATGTGTTTTATCACGATGGGAAAAAGTTACTTGGGCACTTTATTGGCCGGGCTCTTTACAATAACATTTATATCAGGCTTACATTGCATAGGAATTTGCATGTAGCGAGCCAAATGTTGATTGAGATTGACCTTGAATATCTCTTAAAAATTTTACCATTTCAAACAGTATTCACAGAGTAAACAGAATGTAAATGTTCAACATATGATCTGCAGGCAGATTGTCATATCATTTCAAGTGAAGTGCCCGTGGCCAGCTACCAGAAAGTTTTAGGTTGTCACAGTAAACCTCAGGCATAAAATGATGGAGCTGCAACATGGAGCTCAGAGGTTTTTAGGTAAGTCTACTTTCACACTAGCGTTTTTTTTTTGCGGATCCGTCATGGATTTGCAAAAACGCTTCCGTTACAATAATACAACCGCATGCATCCGTCATGACACGGATCCGGTTGTATTATGTCTTCTATAGCCATGACGGATCCGTCTTGAATACTATTGAAAGTCAATGGGGGGGCGGATCCGTCTTCTATTGTGTCGGAGAAAATGGATCCGTCCCCATTGATTTACATTGTGTATCAGGACGGATACGTTTGGCTCCGCTTCATCAGGCGGACAGCAAAACGCTGCAGGCACAGTTTTGGTGTCCGCCTCCAGAGCGGAATGGTGACTGATCGGAGGCAAACTGATGCATTCTGAGCGGATCCTTTTCCATTCAGAAAGCATTAGGGCAAAACTGATCCGTTTTGGACCGCTTGTGAGATCCCTGAACGGATCTCAGAAACGGAAAGCCAAAACGCCAGTGTGAAAGTAGCCTAAGCCATCTCACATTGTACATTGTTTGGCATTCGAGTGTCACTGTATGGAAGCTATTATATATATACTAGAGTAGAATAAATGATGTTACTCACAGCAAGAAATTCTGCTGGTGATCCAGTTCTCCTGAATAATACATACATTTATTTTTCTACATTTGTTGCACCTTTTTATCCAATTCTGTAGTACAGAATTTGCCCCTTCAATAAATGTCGGTCACCATAAACAGTAAAAGTAAGTATTGACACTGGATCTAGTGGTGTTTTCTACCTTAAAGGGGATTATTTAGCTTTTTAACTAATTTTGGCTTCCACCTTCCTGACCAGACCTGTGGAGGGAAGCCTAATTAGTTGCTCCCCGCTGCTTGATTCTGGCTCCTTTATTCCACTTGTGCATTTGCCCATGCCGGTCCCCGCTTGTAAGCTTTAAGCATTGACGAGGGTCACGTGTGCCACTGCAGTCAATGGCTGGCCACAGTGGTGACATGTCTCCCAAGTTGCATGCAAGTGTCCCAGCCACTCCTTGTCTACAGAGACGCACACAACCCCCAGAAGTGTACAAGTGTTGAGCACAGCGATGGACCGAAGGAGCCAGAACTGAGCGTCTGGGAGCAAGTAAGTATGCTTTCCTCCGCAGGTCTGATGGGGAGGACAAAATTTATTTAAAAAAGTTGGAGAACCCCTTTAACCCCTTAATGCATAATAACATATATGTACATCATACTCTATTTCCATAAAGTTATATATTAATCTGCTCAGCTCCTCCTGTTCTGTTACATGCCGCCTGCAGATTACACTGTATTTTATGGTGACACATTTTTTTTAAGGGGTTAATACAAGGATTATTCTGACAAGCAGCATATTAACAATGGGTACAAATAATGTGTAACATTAAAATGTTTTCAAACCAGCACCTGGATCTAAGCTATTCAATGAAATCTATCTGTATAGTGCCACCTACTGTTTGCTTTTTTTATGATTTCTGTGTCCATGCTCTGCTCTATCCTTCAACTGCCACCAGCTGCAGCAGACAGGACACACCCTCTGAGAAAGGACGTGCCCCCTGAGCTGCCGGCTTAAAATAAATCTAGCAGAGCAATTGGAGAAATGAATGGGGAGATCTCTGGAACCATTTGAGGTGCAGGGCTGGTTCTAGCTTTGTTTAGAAGAAGGTTGTCAGATTTTATTTTATTTTTTTACCATGCCCATGAGATAACACCTTTAAAGGAAACCTGTCACCTGGATTTTGTGTATAGAGCTGAGGACATGGGTTGCTAGATGGCCGCTAGCACATCCACAATACCCAGTCCCCATAGCTCTGTGTGCTTTTATTGTGTATAAAAACCGATTTGATACATATGCAAATTAACATAAAAGAGTCATATCTTGCTTGTGTGAACAGAGAAGAGTCATATTTTCAAGCTCTGACTCATCTCAGGTTAATTTGCATATGTATCAAATCGGTTTTTATACACAATAAAAGCACACAGAGCTATGGGGACTGGGTATTGCGGATGTGCTAGCGGCCATCTAGCAACCCATGTCCTCAGCTCTATACACAAAATCCAGGTGATGGGTTCCCTTTCAGCAAAATTGTCTCATTCTGTAATACAGAAACTCTACGCAGATGTTACATTTCATTTTTCAGCTGTGGAACCCAGTGCTGCAGGACAGCAGTTCTAACCACTGAGCCATCTAAACTGTTGGCCCATACCTGGATCGGGCACACAGCATAAACATTAAAGTGGCAGGAAAAATCTATTCTTTGGCCGCATATGTTGTTGGTTACCACTACCTATCATCTATGTGGCATGGATATCTTCTTAGACATCATAATATTGTTGCTGCTGTATACGTCCCATTATGGTTGCATTTGTCTAGTATTTGAGTAATATTGTTAGTTCATAGTAACAGCATATGTTACCTCCTGTAAAGATTTATCTTTATTACTTTTTGGCTACTTGTAGTATATAACAGTGCGTTCTTTAGATTTGTAAATGTCTGATTTGTTAATAGATATAGGATTAGGAGAGTAGACTAATTCTTTTTGCAGAATTTCTGACTTTTGTTGGTTTCTGAGGAATATTTCATACTTGATATTTTGCCAGGGTCAACTGTGCATCTCCGTTTTTCTCCCTTGGTTTATTTATTGCCTTTCAATATGGTTTGGACATATTTATGGTTTGCTAAATCACGATTGTTATTTTTATATTAGGCAACCTAACAGAAATCACATATGTGGAGCATACTTGTGCTTATTTTATAGGCCTTAAAAGATAGACATTCCACACTTTATATTCATTTTGGGGTTTTTGTTTTGTTGAATTTATACACAAGATGTAACTGAGGCTTTTTCTCAAAATGTTATCCATATGTTACTATTATGTGTTTTCTGGGGGAGTTATTGCACACTTGAAATGCAGTAAAGAATTAGCTTTTGATGACTGGTCCGTAGTTAGCACTGAAGCTTCCCCTGGCATTCAGAATGGACACACCCTAGGTAGATTTCATTAGTAAGGGAGATCCCTCATAGGCTGCAGGGAAAGATATTGTAAAAGCTGGAATGCAACAAGGGATTTACTTGCATTTTGTTAGTATCTTTGGAAAGGATGATGTACATCAGATTTCAGACTGAAAAAATGGTCACCGTAAAATGTTACCCCTTTAACTTTAGACACTTGGAGCTATTATGGTGCTATCTGTTGCATATTTGGGCGCCTATATATATAAGAATAATGCTGGTCATACCCGCTGATTATCTTAGTCATACCCGCTGATTATCTTATATAAATTGGGGGCCCCCAACAAGAAGAATCCAATCCTTTTGTTTACAAGGGAAATAAGAAAGGTGTCTGGCAGCCGAATAAGGTGTCCATACACTTTGAATAGTTTATTTATAATACTCACTTATATAGTGCTGCAGTATTCTGCAGAGCTTTACAGACATTAGCATCAAGCTGAAGAATGAAAGAAAACCGGCACTCCCAAAAATCTTTGCTGGTGATAGATTTATTGGTCACTCATATGAATCTATCACCAGCAAAGATTTTTGGGAGTGCCGGTTTTCTTTCATTCTTCTGATTTTGGGATTACCTCCACACAAACCGAGCACCCCTCAACCAGTACGCTGTGCCGCCTGACTTCATTACACAGTATTAGCATCAAGCTGTCCCCACTGGGGCTCACAATCTACATTCTCTATAGTCTTTGGAGTGTGGGAGGAAACCGGAGAACCCGGAGGAAACGCACACAAACACAGGGAGAACATACACACTCCATGTAGATGTTGTCCTTGGTCAGATTCAAACCCAGGACCCCAGCGCTGTAAGGCAACAGTGCTGACCACTGAGCCACCGTGCTTGTTCAGCCAAGAGCTATTTCTGCTGACTCCCCTTACACAAATACACTTGGTTTGGCTGAGCTTTTTGGCGGTGTTTTTTTCTGTGAGTAGAATAAAAGGAACGGATGTTAAAATTCAGTGCCTGATCGTGTCCTCGCCAATGTTATCTCTCCGAAGCGGGTCTGGGGGTTCGGCCATCATTAATATAATGTGTATGGCGGCCTTTAGTCCCCTCTCCCCTTTGAGAGTACATGCACCAAGTATGCAAGTGTATGGGAAAGTTGGGAAGAAGAGCTTTTGGACGAACAAGTGTTTGGCCAACAGCTATTGAACTTGTCTGAGCACCTTTATACTGAACAGACGGTCCCTGGATGCAGGTTATATGAAACCTGATAAAAGTATCCTAAGCAAGTCGAAGGATCAGGGGGTATAGTATACAAGCAGTACCACGTAAATGGATTAGTGCATACATGATAGCATAACCCCTAGATATTTTGACTTGACTTAAAACTGTTTAATTGCATAGGATAGCAAGTTGCATCTGAAAATAGCTGCCCATGACAGCATACCAGTGAGAGTGCCAACCCAATCTAATTCTCAGCTCTAATTAACAGAGCTTTGAATGATGTGGACCTTGTTATTTTACGTAACCTTTTAAAATTAACTCTCAACTTGCTAAATATTTTGCTACATTATGTCTTTGTGATTCATGATTAATTCCCTGGAATATTCAGTTTATTATGAAAATTTACAAGGCGTTTTATGCCAGCTGCCCAGCGGGTTACTTTGGAAAATGATGACAAATTAATGTAGAATGCCGTCTTTGTCTGAAGTAGGGCAGATGTGTAATTGCATAATAAAAATCCTTGGAAACTGTATCATTTTCCATAAACACAACATTTTATTTTATTTTAATCAGCAGGAGGAATCTTTTATACGTTTAGAAAAGTTCATTTTGCTGAGGTTGCTCTCATGAGAAATGATTGACCCGTTACACTACAAGTTCAACATTCGCCATTGGTTATAGCTGTATTATTAATGTGTTACTCACTTATATAGCTCTACTATATTCCGCAGACATTACAGACATTAGGGCTCCCAATCTAAGTTCCCTATCAGTATGTCTTTGGAGTGTGGGAGGAAACTGGAATGCCCGAAATTACAAATTGCAAAAAAAGGGGAGAAAATACAAACTCCATGAAGATGTTGTCCTTGGTCAGATTCAATCCTAGGACTCCAGCTCTGCAAGGCAGCAGTGCTAACCACTGAGCCACCGTGCTGCCCACTACACCTTAAAGGAGTTTTCCACGCTTTTAATGTTGTTGACCTATCCTATTGTATAGCATTTCTAAAGTAAAAGTAAAATGTTTTTTAAAAAGTTTTATTCAGTGCTTACAACTGGCTGGCTGGTTAGTATATTGCTTAAAGGCTATGTATACCTTTGAGGACAATTTTATTTTTATTATTGCATTGTACTTATTTTGAGCTAAAAAAATTTTTATATTTTTTTCAATTGGGCTTTATTAAACATATGGAATCCTTTTTTTCTGTACATTGCTTAGGCTAGTTTCACACTAGCGGCAAGGAACTCCGGCAGGCTGTCCCGGTGGGTGAACAGCCTGTCTGATCCGTGCTGCCGCTAGTGCACGCGTGCCCCTGGACTACCGCTCTGGCCCTATTGACTATAATGGGGGTGGTCCAGAGTTCTGGTGGCAGTACGGCAAACATGCTGAGAGGCGGCCGAAATAAAACTACGACATTTATTTTTCTTAAATCTTCATTTTCTCTTATCTTGGATGACATTTTTGGGCTTTGGAACCAATTACTAAACTTACAATAGTTTCTACGTACAATGGTTGTCCTAGAACCAATTAATATTGTAACTTGAGGGACCACTGTATTACAAATGGCATCCAACCAAACCTACTTGGAGGTTATTCGCTCTCAACATGGCAGTAAAGAATATTTTATGATGGTATTTTATAACAAAAAACTGCTATTCTGACGTTATATTTAAAAATGTAATTAGTAGGGCAGATTGGAAAATATTAGAAGGTAGATTGGTTTCTAGCTGGCAAGTGTATGTATAGGTACATTTATGCTTATTGCATCCCTCTAAACTTATGGTCATTTCTCTCTTATTGTGTTAAAAGTAACACAATGTGCACAGCAATAACATGTGGCGATGGTAAACTTTAAATAATTGCAGTGTTGCGTTATTTCACCTCCAGCCTGGTTGAATGTTCTTTCCTTTTTCTCACATCATTGTAAAAATACATCTGTGCTTTAGTAGATAATGTACTTATATCCTAGGAAATTAAATTATAGAATAGTAGCTATTTCCAACTATAAGTTACACCAAATAGACATAGAGGATTGTTCAGAGAAAATTAAGCCATTAGAGATTAGAAGTATAGCGGAACATTTATACTGAAAAAAAAAAAAATTGAAAAAAATTATTTTTTTTCTTTTAGTCTCCATATTTTGACCCCTATAACTTTTTTGTATTTATGTATGCGGAACTATTTCAAGACTTTTCAGTGATACCATTTTGGGGTGTCTACAACTTTTAGATCACTTTTTATTAAATTCTTTTGTGGGAGGAGAAGCAACTAAAAAACATGAATTGGCCATTTTGACTTTTTTCCATTTCACCGTTTTCCGTATGGGATTAAATTTGTTATATTTTAATAGTACGGGCATTTTTGCACGCTGGGATACATATGATGGTGACTAGAATTTTTTTATTTTTTTTTATTTTTTCATTTATTAAAACTTTTTTTTTTTCACTTCTTTTTATAATTCCCTTAGGGAACTATAACAAGCAATCATTGTTTTGCTTTTCTCATAGTCTCCAAAACATTAGCATTGCAGTTGATGAGCATGTATTTCTATGAAGCCCTGCTACAGGCTAGGGCTCCATAAAATTACTATGCAGCAGCCTCCTGTCACACAGGAGGGACAGGGGCTGCTGCTAACACACTCCAGCTCCCCCGATCCCCGCCAGGGGAAGCCAGAGCACACCTAGAAGCGTGTGCTTCCGGGATTTCAACATTCAGATGCCATGGTCAGGATTGATGACCTTTGTCATCACATGTCCTATACATCTAGCAAGGGAACTGCCCAGAGAATAGTGTAGTTCCCAGGTTAGAACAGTGCATCTGCCAGGACCTATTGTGATGACATCATCACAGGTCCTTCAACCCCTATCAACAAGGAATAGAAGTGCACAATGTGCTCTGTATTGAAGCATTGAGACTGGAATGGAGTAGTAAGAGGAGGTCCTTCACTTTTCTCTTCATCCCCCCCCCCCCCCATGCCCTGTTTTTACACATATATAATTCTGCAGACAGTTACATTGACCACTACCTGATGTACCTCAAACACAGTGACCGTAATTATACCTTGTATGTCTCACATGAGTACACTGCTCTCTCTCTCTATCTATATATATATATATATACACACACACACACACACACACAGCATATATTACACAGTAATATAGGTGCAATATCTACTGTACAGATATATAGTATATACAGCAGTGTACTGATATGTGTGGTACTATGGGGGTAATTTTTTAACTTGAAATACGCCTATATTAGTTGCTCCGCAATCTGTGACTTTTTTCCACTTATGCCATGTCTAAAAAAGTGGGCGTGGTGTGGGCGGGAAAGGGGACAGGCCGATAGGCCCATCTCATTCATCATTTTCTACGCCTGGTTTACGCGTAGAAAATGGTCTAAATATATGTATGTACAGTGGATATAAAAAGTCTACACACCCCTGAGACAAAGATAAATCATTTCAGAACTTTTTCCACCTTTTAATGTGACCTATAAACTGTACAACTCAATTGAAAAACAAACTGAAATCTTTTAGGTAGAGGGAAGAAAAAATATAAAAATACAATAATATGGTTGTATAAGTGTGCACACCCTTAAACCTAATACTTTGTTAAAGCACCTTTTGATGTTATTACAGCACTCAGTCTTTTTGGGTATGAGTCTATCAGCATAGCACATTTTGACTTGGCAAGATTTGCCCACTCTTCTTTGCATAATCACTCCAAATCTGTCAGATTGCGAGGGCATCTCCTGTGCACAGCCCCCCCGCCCCCCCCCCCCCCCCAGTAAGGCAAAACGGTGCACATTCCACTTTTATTGTGAGCACACCTGTGCAATATTCATGCTGTCTAATCAGCACCTTGATATGCCAAACCTGTGAGGTGGGATGGATTATTTCGGCAAAGGAGAAGTGCTCACTAATACAGATTTAGACAGATTTGTGAACAATATTTGAGAGTAATGGGTCTTTTGTGTATGTAGAAAATGTTTCAGATCTTTGAGTTCAGCTCATGCAAAATGGGAGCAAAACCAAAAGTGTTGCGTTTATATTTTTGTTCAGTGTGTGTGTGTATATATATATATAGCAATGTACAGATATGTGAGGTAGGAGGTATAGTAGATGCAGTGTGTAGAGGTATATGATATATATAGCAGTGTACTGATATGTGAGGTACACGGTATAATAGATGCAGTGTTTACAGATATATATTATACAGCAGTGTACAGATATGTGAGGTACGAGGTATAATAGATGCAGTGTGTACAGATATATAGTATCGTATTTTTCGCCCTATAAGACGCACCTGCCAATAAGACGCACCTAGGTTTTTGAGGAGGAAAATAAAGAAAAAAAATATTTTGAACCAAAATGTGTGCTGTGGATGACGCACTGTTATGGGGGATCTGTGGATGACACACTGTTATGGGGGCATCTGTGGATGACACTGTTATGGGGTCATCTGTGGATGACACTGTTATGGGGGCATCTGTGGATGACACTGATATGGGGGTATCTGTGGATGGCACTGTTATGGGGGCATCTGTGGTTGCCACTGTTATGGGGGCATCTGGGGATGGCACTATTATGGGGTCATCTGGGAATGGCATTACACTGCTATGGGGGAATCTGTGGATGACACATAGCATCTTATGCTATGTGTCATCCACAGATCCCCCCCAATAACAGTGTCCCTGTGTAGTGAATGACCCCCAATACAGGGGGTGGGGGCTGGCATCTTGTTTTGTAATGGCAGCGGGGCCCGGTGCAGTCACTGTATTCTACTACACCGGGCCCCGCTCACTCTAGTAATCATATAGGCAATGTTAATTCATCTCCAATCCAGGCTGTAGTACGGTACTTACTACTAACTTCCATAGCGGGCGGGAGGCGGTAGCGTAACTCACTACGTCACGCGCCTGCTTCATTCATAAAGTGGGCGGAGCAGGCACGTGACGTAGTGAGTTACGCTGCCGGCTCCCGCCCGCTCGCCCAGCCTCCTGCCTGCTATGGAAGTTAGTACAGTCCTGATCAAAAGTTTAAGACCACTTGAAAAATGGCAAAAAATCATATTTAGCATGGCTGGATCTTAAGAAGGTTCCAAGTAGAGCTTCAACATGCAACAAGGAGAAATGGGAGTGAGACAAAACATTTTTTGAGCATTCAATTTAATGAAAACAACGAATAAACTGAAACAGGCTGTTTTTCAGCTGATCAAAAGTTTAGGACCACACCTCCAAAAAAAACTAAACCCCCCCCAAAACAGAAATCCAACTTCCAAACATGAACTCAGTAATGAGTAGCTCCGCCGTTATTGTTTATCACTTCAAAACTTTGTTTCGGCATGCTTGATGCAAGCGTTTCCATGAGGTGAGTGGGAACATTTCTCCAAGTGGTGAAGACAGCCGCACGAAGGCCATCTACTGTCTGGAACTGTTGTCCATTTTTGTAAACTTCCCTTGCCATCCATCCTCAAAGGTTCTCAATTGGATTTAGATCAGGGGAACACGCAGGATGGGCCAAAAGAGTGATGTTATTCTCCTGGAAGAAGTACTGTAGCGTTGTTCTGTTGAAAACCCAGTCGTTACCACACAGACGAGGGCCCTCAGTCATGAGGAATGCTCTCTGCAACATCTGGACATAGCCAGCGGCTGTTTGACGCCCCTGCACTTCCTGAAGCTCCATTGTTCCACTGAAGGAAAAAGCACCCCAGACCATTTTGGCGCCCCCTCCACTGTGGCGCGTAGAAAACATCGTTGGAAACCATCCAGACCATCAAGGTTACATTTTTTCTCATCAGAGAATAAAACTTTCTTCCACCTTTGAATGTCCCATGTTTGGTGCTCTCTTGCAAAGTCCAAATGAGCAGTTCTGTGGCGTTCAAGGAGATGAGGTCTTTGAAGACGTTTTTTGTTTTTGAAGCCCTTCAGTCTCAGATGCTGTCTGATGGTTATGGGGCTGCAGTCAGCACCAGTAAGGGCCTTAATTTGGGTTGAGAATCGTCTAGTGTCTTGACTGACAATTGGATCCTTCGGGTCAGTGCTGATGACATTTTTTTGGGTCTTCCACTTGACTTTTTTGTTCCATAACCCTCAGGATCATTTAAGAAATTCCAACTGCGTCCCACCTCAGCAGCGATGGCGCGCTGTGAGAGACCCTGCTTATGCAGTTCAACAACCCGACCACGTTCAAAAAGGGAGAGTTTTTTTGCCTTTGCCATCACAACATGTGACTACCTTACAGAAAGTGACAATGAATCCACATCTTTGCACAGATTTGGCCTTTTAAAGTCATGTGGTCCTAAAATTTTAATCAGCTAAAAAACAGCCTGTTTCAGTTTATTCGTTGTTTTCATTAAATTGAATGCTCAAAAAATGTTTTGTCTCACTCCCATTTCTTCTTGTTGCATGTTGAAGCTCTACTTGGAACCTTGTTAAGATCCAGCCATGCTAAATATGATTTTTTGCCATTTTTCAAGTGGTCTTAAACTTTTGATCAGGACTGTATTAAGTACCGTAATACAGCCTGGATTGGAGCTGAATTAACATTGCCTATATGATTACTACAGTGAGCGGGGCCCGGTGTAGTAGAATACAGTTACTGCACCAGGCCCCGCTGCCATTTCAAAACAAGATGCCGGCACCCAGTCCCTCCTCCCTCCCGCTGATATACACGCCGGCCGCACTGTGAGGCAGCGATGTATCCGTGTAAGATTGCAGCATTCGCCCCATAAGACGCAGTGCTATTTTCCCCCCACTTTTTTTGGGGGGGGAGTGCGTCTTATAGGGCAAAAAATACGGTATATACAGCAGTGAACTGATATGTGAGGTATGAGCTGTAATTTATACTTCGTACCTCACATGTGAATACTGTGCTGTATATACTATATACCTGTACACACTGCATCTATTATACTTCTTTTGTGTGCCAGTGCTGTTTTGTAATTTCAGTCCGGCCCTGATGGCACACAATATAACATGCAGCAGCAAGCACAGTTCATGGAGCAAAGGGAGAGGCCCTGAATGGGTATTGGGATGTGCTATAATGGGGCATGGGGACCCAATTTAGATTCTTGCAATGAGGCCAATGATTTCTATGTACGCCCCTGCATACGAGTATTTTCCTATTATAAATCTTGCTACCACTGTTAGGCCTCTTTCACACTACCGTTTTTTTTTCGTTTTGCGGGCCGTTTTTTGCGGACCGTATACGGAACCATTCATTTCAATGGTTCTGCAAAAAAAACGGAATGTACTCCGTATGCATTCCATTTCCGTATTTCCGTTTTTCCGTTCCGTTGAAAGATAGAACATTTCCTATTATTGCCCGCAAATCACGTTCCGTGGCTCCATTCAAGTCAATGGGTCCGCAAAAAAAAACGGAACACATACGGAAATGCATCCGTATGTCTTCCGTTTTTGCGGAACCACCTATTGAAAATGTTATGTCCAGCCCAATTTTTTCTATGTAATTACTGTATACTGTTTATGCCATACGGAAAAACGGAACAGAACGGAAACAAAAAAACGGAACAACGGATCTGTGAAATACGGACCGCAAAACACTGAAATAGCCATACGGTCGTGTGAAAGAGGCCTAAGGCTGTTCCTGGTTAGTGTTCCCTTCATATGAAGCACATACTACATTAAACCTCCTGAGCTACAACCTAAGGCCTATTGCACACGACCGTATGGCTTTTTCAGTGTTTTGCGGTCCGTTTTTCACGGATCCGTTGTTCCGTTTTTTGTTTCCGTTGTGTTTCCGTTTCTGTTCCGTTTTTCCGTTCCGTTTTTCCGTATGGCATATACAGCAGCGGGGGGGGGGGGGGAAACGGCCACCTGCGCACGACCGTTTTTTCCCCCGTTTACTGGCCGTTTTTTGCGGTCCGTATACGGAACTATTCATTTCAATGGTTCCGCAAAAAAAATGCATTCCGTTTCCGTATTTTCATTTTTCCGTTCCGTTTAAAGATAGAACATGTCCTATTATTGCCCGCAAATCACGTTCCGTGGCTCCATTCAAGTCAATGGGTCCGCAAAAAATCGGAACACATACGGAAATGCATCCATATGTCTTCCGTTTCCGTTCCGTTTTTTGCGGAACAATTGAAAATGTTATGCCCAGCCCAATTTTATCTATGTAATTACTGTATACTGTATATGCCATACGGAAAAACGGAACGGAAAAACGGAACGGAAACGTAAACACAACGGAAGCAAAAAACGGAACAACGGATCCGTGAAAAACGGACCGCAGAACACTGAAAAAGCAATACGATCGTGTGCAGGAGGCCTAAGGGCTCATGTAAACTGCTATATTACAGCTCCATAGAACTTACGAGTTGCATAGAGTCATAAAACAGCGCTCATTGAAGTCTGTGGAGAACTATTTCCCTTCCATATGCTACAATATTATATGAAGCTATTGCAAGATACTTGTTGTAGGAGAGAATGCATGTGATACAGTGGCACACAAAGGCGCCACATGGTGGCACACACTGTGCATGCAGAATCAAACCAGATCAGCTACTGTACATGTTCAACTGTGATAAAAGTATTTATGTGAGGAAGGTGTGAACAGTGCAGAAGTGGTTACGGAGAACCTGGCAGCAGTGATGAGTGAATTTCTGGAAATGCGATTCGTACACAATTCATCCACATTACGCATCTGATTTAAATTGGACCAGAATGAATTCTACCCAAATCAAAAGTGCTTCATCCTCTGTGAAAAACAATGATTCTATAACATCTAATTTTTTATTTTTATATCAGTAAATTTAGTAATTTAGTAAAACAACAGTAGTGCCTCTCTGTTAGAACATTGTGCTTCTCCACTGGGATTTCTCATAGAAGTTTGTGAATACCATAAATTGAAATCTGGACCTTACCATTCCCCTTGTCAAAGCGGCATGTCCCTGGCACTGACAATGTCAGACTTTGTAAGGATATACCCCCAACTGTTAACACCCAGTTGTCAATTAATACATTTCTAGGGAGAATAACCGAGGAACGGCACAAGAGACGCTCCAGAATTAATGTGCAATACATTTACTACAATAGAAGTTAAAACCGCATCATGAAAGGATCATAGGGATCAGTTGTCCTGACATGAAGCATTCATTCCCAATGTCCACACTAGATGGTAGCACATTCCTAAAACACAACTAGAGGGAGGCTTCATCACTGACAACGGTCTGAAACGGCTGCACGTACTTGTAATAGGCAGGAAAACTGACATCATTTAGTTAACATATCCTCAGAAATCAGGGCACGGATGGGCTGTAACTGAGCAATCATGTTGTAAGACTGCTGGGTCTGCTCTTTTTCTATGGAATGTTTTCTTGGATGCAGAACAGACAGAATCTGGATTGCAGCATCATCGCATGAGTTCTACAGTTTACCCCGGGCCGGGCACAAGGAGGCCTCTGATTAACTCCCATTGATTACTGTTGTTTTTACTTTTTATGAAGGAATTAAAAAAGGAATCTTGTTTTTCTTAATTGCTAGTGTACAAAGATCTGCAGACATTATGAGGATTAATTGCTGATTACTGTGCAAGACAAGTCATATTTCACCTCTCTCTTTCGCAGCTATTAAAGAATTTGTGCATTTGACTGGTTGCCAAATACTCATTTCACTACAGGAGCAGTGCCCACAAGTTCTCTTACAGTAATACTCTGCGGGAAGAGAACCAGCCAAACCAGTTCGCGCAGACATATATGTTCTTCTTTTTTCTTTTTTTTTTTTTTTCTTTTTTTTATATCAAACTATCCCTTGTCATGCAGGGATTTGGCAAATTCACACACAAGTCTGAGAATGAAATATGGAAAAGCTTTCATTGCAACATGATAGTTCATAGCTGAGTAGCAAGGCTGGGAGAAGCTGCAGCCTTCTTCCCGTGGCTGGCATGGGTGTTCTGAGGTACGTGTTTTACTCATTCATATAGCACTTAAATAGGCAGGCGGGTTTAGAGATTGGATCTTTCGATACAAGGAGCTGAATTGAGAACTGTTTGGATTTGCATTTAGTTTGGGCGCAAGAAGAGATAGTGAAAAACATAGCCACATCGCATTGTTGTATTATGTGCTAATGTCATTGTAGGAAAGAACTTGGCATATTTGCTTTTATTGTGAAAAAACTGCAGGATTATAGCTTTCAAGTGTGCACTTCAAATTAACTAGAATTTGCGGAATAAAAGTGAAATGTAATATGCAACGTCAAGTCCAAGAGGAAGATCTTATTCTAGACTCGAGTTTACCTGAAGGGAGCCTGTTACATTGAGCATGATGCTCTGTTATAGAGCAGGAGATGCTCAGCAGACGGACATATAGGTTAGTGGGAAAACATACAGTATAACGTGTCTTTCATTTATGTTTTTTTATATACAATTTGCAAAGTGGATCAACAACATTTTTTATGGACCTATAATAGACAGAAATATACAAGTGATCCCTCAAGATACAATATCCTCATAGGTTGAAATTAGATTCACCGTACAATGCTTCAGACTCAGATCCAACCAATCAAGGCCACCTTTCTGGTGAAATAGCTGGATTAGTTGCTAGTTAGCAGCAATTCCTGACTGTTGTATGAACGACTTGCTTTATCTGTCTTTGTTAGCTGCTTATTTTTCTTAAAATCTTCATTTTCTCTTATTATGGGTGACATTTTGGCGCTTTGGAACGATTGCTCAAGTTACAATGGTTTCAACATTGTCCTGGAACAAATTAATATTGTAACTTGAGGGACCGCTGTAATGTGTTGCTATGTGTAAAAAATGTCTAGTGAAACCCAACCAAGAAGTCATCGCTTTAAGAAGGCCACTGCAGTTGTATTGCAGAGTGGAAACGCTTAGGAACCACAGCAACTCATCCACAATATAGTAGAACGCTGAAAGTAACAAGGCTGTGTTGCTGAGGGGCATTGTATATAAAAGTCGCCAATGCTCTAGTGACTGAATAACTACCGCGTTCAAAACCTACTTATCCCATCTTGGGCAATGGGGGCATATCGGTAGGATATGCCCCCATTGTCTGATAGGTTTCGGGTCCCACCTCTGGGACCCGCATCTAGAAGGAGAACGGAGCCGGGTAGAGTTGTGGCTGGAGAACCCCGGGGTCTGTCCACCACCAGGCAAAGTGAATGGGAGTGCACCGCGCATGCGCTGCCACCGCTCCCATTCATTTCTATGGGGCCAACGGAAATAGCCGAGCCAGCGTTCGGCTGTTTTCGGCAGCTCCATAGAAACAAATGGAGGGCGGCTGCGCATGCGCAGTGCGCCCTCCTCAACTTTCTCCGCTCCGTTCTCCTTGTAGGTGCGGGTGCCAGAGGTGGGACCCGCACCTATCATACAATGGGGGCATATCGATATGACCCCATTGTCTAAGATGGGATAACCCCTTTAACATCAGCACACAAACTGTGCACCTGAATCTTCATTGCATGGGTTTCCATGGCTGAGCAGCTGCATACAAGTCTTACGTCATCAAACACAATGCCAATCATCAGATGGAGTGATGTTAAGCCACTACTGGACTGGAGCAGTGGAGCCGTCTTCTGTGGAATGACAAATCACGCTTATTTCTCTGGCAATCTCATGGATGACTTTGGGTTTGGCAAATGCTAGTGGAATGTTGCCTGCCTGCATTGTGTCATCTTTAAAGTTTGGTGGAGGAGGGATAATGCCCTGGGGTTGTCTTTCCACAGTTGGACTAAGCCACTCAATTCCAGTGAAGGGAAATCTTAACCCTTTCCCGAACAGGGCCGTAATAGTTCGGCGCTGGCCGGGTCTTTAAAGATGGCGCCCGCTCCTAAGCGCTGCAGGCGTCATAGCCGAGGGTGGCCGCCTGTTTCTTATAGCAGACACCCGCTGCTCATGTCCGCAACCAGCAGTAATGCTGATCGCGGACATTTAACCCCTCAGATGCATCTGAGCGCGCTGAAAACCGAAAGCGCGCGCATTCGGTGGTGCGCCGGCTCCCACGTGTGGCAATCGGAGGAACCAGAGCTTTTGTGCAGCAGCCCCTGTCTTTGTGAATGACAGGAAGCTGCTGCATAGTATTTCCTACGGAGCGCTTACCTGTAATAGGGCTCCATAGGAAAGTAGTAAAATCATCATAGACTCCAATGCAAGTGCATTGGAGTCTATGAAAGCAATCAGATGATTGAATGTTATAGTTCCCTATGGGAATTATAAAAAAAGTGTTAAAAAAAAACATAAAAATGTAAATCACCCCCCTTTTCCCAAAATAAAAATAATTATATATTTTTTTAAATAAAAAAATACACATCGTGGCTGTCGCGATGTGCAAAAACGCCCATAGTATAAAAATATAAAAATAGTTATAGAGGTCAAAATATGACAACAAAAAAATAAAACAGTTTTTTTCCCCACTTTGTAATTTTTTTATCACTATCAAAACGCAAGAAAAACTATACATATAAGGTATCGCTGGATTCATACTGACCTGTAGAATAAAAGTAACTGGTCAGTTTTATCGCACATTGAACGTCGTAAATAAAAAAAAAACTAAAACTGTGGTGGAATTGCTTTATTTTTGCAATTTTTATTCCCACTTACTCTACATCATATGCAATATTAAATAGTGGTGTTGGAAAGTACAACTTTTCCCACAAAAAACAAGCCCTCATATGGCTATGTGAACAGACAAAAAAGTTATGGCTCTGGGAAGGCAGGGAGCACAAAACTAAAACGCAAAAAAAAAAAACTCCGGGGGTGAAAGGGTTAATGCTTTCATTTATCAAGACATTTTGGACAATTATATGCTTCCGACTTTGTGGAACGGTTTGGGAAAGGCCCTTTTCTGTTCTAGAATGACTGTGCTCCAGACCACAAAGCAGGGTACCACTAGGACATTGTTGGGTAAGTTTGGTGTGAAGAAACTTGACTGCCCCACACAGAGCCCAGACCTCAACCCAATCAATCACCTTTGGGATCAACTACAAAGGTGATTATTAGAGATGAGCGAATCGACTTCGGAGCTCCGTACTTCGGAGCTCCGTACAGTATTAGAATGTTGTAGCTCTGATGAGCCGAAGTTATTTCTTCGCGAAGTCTCGCGAGACTTCGCATAATGACTTCAGAAATTAATTTATACTGTAAAAATAACATTTCCCGAACTCTGGTTCGGTTCCAAGGTACCACGAAGTTTTATGCGAAGTCGATTCGCTCATCTCTAGTGATTATGATCCAGTCCCTCTCATCCAACATCAGTGTCTGACCTTGCAAATGCTTTTCTGGATGAATGGGCTAAAATTCCCACAGACACACTTCAAAATCTTGTGGAAAACCTTCCCAGAAAAGTGGAAGTTGTTTGAGCTCCAAGGAGGGGACCAAGATTATATTAATACTTAGAATGGGATGCCATAATAAACTCCTGTAGTTGTAATGTGTAGGTGCCCCAATACTTTTGTCCATATTCATGTGCTTCTCCTCAATAAATTAGAATATAATCAGAAAGTTAATTTATTTCAGTAATGCAATTCAAAAAGTGAGACACAGAGGGATCTATTTTAAGCATTTATTTATTTTAATGTTGATGATTATAGCTTACAGATAATGAAAACCCAAAAGTCAGTATCTCAGGAAATTAGAATATTATATAAGACGAATTAAAAATCATTTTAATACAAATGATGCACTCAATATTTGGTCCAGGCTCCTTTTCCATGCACTACTGCATCAATGTGGCATGGAGGCAATCAGCCTGTGGTACTGCTGAGGTGTTATGGAAGCCCAGGTTGCTTTCATAGTGGCCTTTAGCTCCTCTGCATTGTTGGCGGCTCTGTTGTCTCTTCTTCCTCTAGACAATACCCCATAGATTCTCCATTGCATTTAGGTCAGGTGAGTTTGCTGGCCAATCAAACATAGTGATACCATTGTTACTAAACCAGGTATTGGTACTTTTGGCATTGTGGGCAGGTACCAAGTCTTGTAAAATGAAATCAGCATCTCTATAAAGACCTTGCTGATTTTGGACTTGAATAACACAGTGGACCAATACTAGCAGATTACATAGTTTCCAAAACCATCACTGACTATGGAAACTTCACACTGGACCTCAAACAACTTGTATTGTGTGCCTCTCCACTCTTCCTCCAGACTCTGGGACCTTAATTTCCAAAGGAAATGCAAAATTTACCTTCATCTGAAAACCAAACTTTGGACCACTGAGCAACCGTCCAGTCCTTTTTCTCCTTAGCCCAGGTAAGACGCATCTGACATTGTCTCTAGCTCATGAGTGGCTTGACACAAGGAATGTGACAGTTGTAGCCCATGTCCTGGATACGTCTGTATGTGGTGGCTCTTGAAGCACTGACTCCTTCTCCTGCACTTTTTCCTTCCACTCAACTTTCCATTAATATCCTTGGATACAGCACTCTGTGAACAGCCAGATTCTTCAGCAATGACCTTTTGTGGCTTATCCTGCATGTGGAGGGTATCAATGGCTGACTTTTGGACAACTGTCAAATCAGCAGTCTTCCTTATGATTGTGAAGCCTACTGAACCAGACTGAGGGACCATTTAAAGGCTTAGAAAACCTTTGCAGGTGCTTTGTTTTGATTGGCTGATTAGAGTGTGACACCATGGGGGAGAGTTATCAAAACTGGTGTAAAGGAAAACTGGCTTAGGGCTCTTTCACACCTGCGTTATTGTCTTCCGGCATAGAGTTCCGTCGTCGGGGCTCTATGCCGGAAGAATCCTGATCAGGATTATCCTAATGCATTCTGAATGGAGAGAAATCCGTTCAGGATGCATCAGGATGTCTTCAGTTCCGGAACGGAACGTTTTTTGGCCGGAGAAAATACCGCAGCATGCTGCGCTTTTTGCTCCGGCCAAAAATCCGGAACACTTGCCGCAAGGCCGGATCCGGAATTAATGCCCATTGGAAGGCATTGATCCGGATCCGGCCTTAAGCTAAACGTCGTTTCGGCGCATTGCCGGAGCCGACATTTAGCTTTTTCTGAATGGTTACCATGGCTGCCGGGACGCTAAAGTCCTGGCAGCCATGGTAAAGTGTAGTGGGGAGCGGGGGAGCAGCATACTTACCGTCCGTGCGGCTCCCCGGGCGCTCCAGAGTGACGTCAGGGCGCCCCAAGCGCATGGATCATGTGATCGCATGGATCACGTCATCCATGCGCATGGGGCGCTCTGACGTCATTCTGGAGCGCCCCGGGAGCCGCACGGACTGTAAGTATACCGCTCCCCGCTCCTACTATGGCAGCCAGGACTTTAATAGCGTCCTGGGTGCCATAGTAACACTGAAAGCATTTGGAAGACGGTTCCGTCTTCAAATGCTTTCAGTACACTTGCGTTTTTCCGGATCCGGCGGGCACCTCCGGCAACGGAAGTGCATGCCGGATCCCAACAACGCAAGTGTGAAAGAGGCCTAAGGCTACTTTCACACTTGCGTTGTTCTTTTCCGGCATAAAGTTCCGTCACAGGGGCTCTATACCGGAAAAGAACTGATCAGTTTTATCCCCATGCATTCTGAATGGAGAGTAATCCGTTCAGTTTGCATCAGGATGTCTTCAGTTCAGTCGTTTTGACTGATCAGGCAAAAGAGAAAACCGCAGCATGCTACGGTTTTCTCTCCGGCGAAAAAAACTGAAGACTTGCCTAAACGCCGGATCCGGCATTTTTTCCCATAGGAATGATTTAGCGCATTCAGAATACCGGAATGCCGGATCCGTTGTTCCGGCATGCGCATGCGCAGATCGGTAAAAATGTGAAAAAATGTACAAGATGGATCCGTCGGTCCGCATGACAAGCGGAGAGACGGATCCGTCCTTGCAATGCATTTGTGAGACGGATCCGCCTCACAAATGCTTTCAGTCAGCGGCAGATCGGCGGATCCTGCGGGCAGTTCCGACGACGGAACTGCCCGCCGGATCACACTGCCGCAAGTGTGAAAGTAGCCTTAGTTGCCCATAGCAACCAGATCCACCAGATTCCACCTTTCGTTGCTATGGGCAATTAAGCCAGTTTTCTTTTACACTAATGCCAGATACAGAGAGATCCGGCCATGCCAGAACAGACTGCCGGATATGAGTAATTCACTTTTTGAATTGAATTACTGAAATACATTAACTTATTGATGAGATGTACTTATAGTGTATGTATCCTCTGTAACACGACCATAACAGAAAGGGGACACAATTTAGAAAAGCATTTTAGTTGCACTTGATGCTGTTAAAAAATATTTTTTTAAAAGGTGAAAAACAGACTTTTTCTTTTTATACCTTCTATCCAGGTATGAAAAATTTTTATACAAAAAAATAAAAATGTCCTAAAAGTAAAGCCCCATGGATCACTGCTAAAAGGAGCAAAATAACCCCCAGCACTACAGTGAGCAGTGGGTCTACACTACTATATCTTTGATGTACACATCTGTTTACAATTCTCATCATTTGGATGCCGTCCCAGACATACTTGATGGAGACAGGAAGATATAGACCACTAAGCATGGTCATAACAAGCGTTGCCATCCATCCAGTAAAACTCAGAGACGTCCTATCTTTGAGGCATAAATCCAGGATTAAGGCAGATTTCATATGTGTCTGCCTGTCTCAATTACCCTTACAGTACTCATCAGGTAACGGTCACCAGAAATGGGTACCTGACAAAATGGATACCTCACACTGGCCTGTTTCTGTACACTACGACTGTAGTTCTTTTGGGGTTATGACAAATTAAGAGGCACAAA
The DNA here is from genome assembly GCF_905171765.1 of Bufo bufo. NCBI lineage: Eukaryota > Metazoa > Chordata > Amphibia > Anura > Bufonidae > Bufo > Bufo bufo. The sequence goes on along the minus strand of NC_053393.1, from coordinate 411,513,878 downwards.
GCATATTAGAAAGTGCCCTATATAAGGTGATATCCCTTTTTTTTTTTTTTTTACAGCAAAAGGCATTCCTGTGGTATTTCTATATTCATTTTTAATACATCATAGTCAAATGAAGCAGATTTGACACATACTTGCTAAGGCTCAGATAAAACTTATTCAAAGGAAACCATGGTTTGTTCCTGTGCGTGACGGGTGTCTTGTTATACTGGACATGAGGCTGCTGCGTATGTGCATTGTGACATGTGGTTAACTTCACTGTTTGAGATATAATCTATCTGCAGTCTGGAGTAAGTTATTTCTAGTTGGTTGAGACTGAAAGAGATATAGACATGGTATTTCCACTGTATAATATTTGGAGTGTGTTTTTAGGGACATGTACAGGGAGTGCAGAATTATTAGGCAAGTTGTATTTTTGAGGATTAATTTTATTATTGAACAACAACCATGTTCTCAATGAACCCAAAAAACTCATTAATATCAAAGCTGAATATTTTTGGAAGTAGTTTTTAGTTTGTTTTTAGTTTTAGCTATTTTAGGGGGATATCTGTGTGTGCAGGTGACTATTACAGTGCATAATTATTAGGCAACTTAACAAAAAACAAATATATACCCATTTCAATTATTTATTTTTACCAGTGAAACCAATATAACATCTCAACATTCACAAATATACATTTCTGACATTCAAAAACAAAACAAAAACAAATCAGTGACCAATATAGCCACCTTTCTTTGCAAGGACACTCAAAAGCCTGCCATCCATGGATTCTGTCAGTGTTTTGATCTGTTCACCATCAACATTGCGTGCAGCAGCAACCACAGCCTCCCAGACACTGTTCAGAGAGGTGTACTGTTTTCCCTCCTTGTAAATCTCACATTTGATGATGGACCACAGGTTCTCAATGGGATTCAGATCAGGTGAACAAGGAGGCCATGTCATTAGATTTTCTTCTTTTATACCCTTTCTTGCCAGCCACGCTGTGGAGTACTTGGACGCGTGTGATGGGGCATTGTCCTGCATGAAAATCATGTTTTTCTTGAAGGATGCATACTTCTTCCTGTACCACTGCTTGAAGAAGGTGTCTTCCAGAAACTGGCAATAGGACTGGGAGTTGAGCTTGACTCCATCCTCAACCCGAAAAGGCCCCACAAGCTCATCTTTGATGATACCAGCCCAAACTAGTACTCCACCTCCACCTTGCTGGCGTCTGAGTCGGACTGGAGCTCTCTGCCCTTTACCGATCCAGCCACGGGCCCATCCATCTGGCCCATCAAGACTCACTCTCATTTCTTCAGTCCATAAAACCTTAGAAAAATCAGTCTTGAGATATTTCTTGGCCCAGTCTTGACGTTTCAGTTTGTGTGTCTTGTTCAGTGGTGGTTGTCTTTCAGCCTTTCTTACCTTGGCCATGTCTCTGAGTATTGCACACCTTGTGCTTTTGGGCACTCCAGTGATGTTGCAGCTCTGAAATATGGCCAAACTGGTGGCAAGTGGCATCTTGGCAGCTGCACGCTTGACTTTTCTCAGTTCATGGGCAGTTATTTTGCGCCTTGGTTTTTCCACACGCTTCTTGCGACCCTGTTGACCATTTTGAATGAAACGCTTGATTGTTCGATGATCACGCTTCAGAAGCTTTGCAATTTTAAGAGTGCTGCATCCCTCTGCAAGATATCTCACTATTTTTGACTTTTCTGAGCCTGTCAAGTCCTTCTTTTGACCCATTTTGCCAAAGGAAAGGAAGTTGCCTAATAATTATGCACACCTAATATAGGGTGTTGATGTCATTAGACCACACCCCTTCTCATTACAGAGATGCACATCACCTAATATGCTTAATTGGTAGTAGGCTTTCGAGCCTATACAGCTTGGAGTAAGACAACATGCATAAAGAGGATGATGTGGTCAAAATACTCATTTGCCTAATAATTCTGCACTCCCTGTAGTATAGATCTAAAGATGTGGAACACCATATGCAAAGGTATATGAACAATGCTGCCTCCTATTTCATGTGATACCTTTTGAGTCTTGGTTTCTTATGTTCAACATCAAGGATGTTCCACTATTCAATCAGTGCTAATAGTTCTCATTAACATCTGGTTGTCAATTTATTCATGCATTTCCAAAAGGAATAACAGAGGAATGGTACAGCACAGAGTTCTTATAACAGATGCTCCAGAATTGTTTCATTGGGAACACAAGCATTTACTAAAGCAGACATTTTAGGAGAGGTAACGATATAGGTAAATGGAGAAACTATATCGATGCAATAATTTGGAACCTTCCTTCCTTAGATTTTGGTGTAGTTTTCTTCTTAGGCTACTTTCACACGACTCTTCCGTTTTGTCCCCATTCATTGTCATTCCATTCCGTTTGGTTGCGTTCCCATACCGGAGAGAAAATAGCAGCAAGCTGCGGTTTTCTTTCCATCATGGGATGCGGAGCAAAATGGATCTGGCATGACCCACAATGCAAGTCAATGGGGACGGATCCATTTTCTCATACACAATAGAAAACAAATCTGTCAACCATTGACTTTCAATGGAGTTCATGACGGATCCGTCATTGCTATGTTAAAGATAATACAACCGGATCTGTTCATAACGGATGCAGATGGTTGTATTATCAGTAACGGAACCGTTTTTTCTGATCCCTGCCGAATCAGGCAAAGACGCAAGTGTGAAAGTAGCCTTACTTAGATACCAAGATCTGTACTTTGAGGTTTTTTTTGTGGCATTATGAAAAATACAAGCATTCCATGGACCTGTTGAAGAAAGATTGTTTCCTTAATAGTTACCTGTCCACCGTGCCACCATCTCCGCTGTACCTGCACAGTATGCAAGCTCTTCCGCACAAGTCCCAACTGGATGTGTACGCTTCTTTTCCTGGTCAGCAGCATTTACTATGCGAGTGTAGCGAAGACGGGAACACAGTGGATGGGTAAGTATTAATGAAATGATCTTTCTTCAACATGTCAGGAATGCTTGTATTTGTCATAATGTCCAGAGAACCCCTTCAAGATTGTTAGTAATGCACACCCAGCTCAATGTAGCAGCTGCCATGTGATTTTCATCCACAAGCTATGTAAAGCGCTATATTCCGCTGATGTGTACTTCCGCTAAAATGCAACACATTGCAGTAGTAGTCATCCAGATGTCCACCGCTGTCTGCCAGCTTAGGGTTTTAAAGTTGTGTGCACAGAACATATGTGTATGCTATGAGAGGCTTGGGGGGCAGCCTAGCAGGACCATACAGACATGGCCTATGCCTCAGTATTACACATTCTTAACTTACAGTGCAGGTAAATACTTGATAAGGGCAGGGTGTCACCGCCGACCCTGGGACGGATCTTAGAAGTTCAGATAGACGGAAGACTCAGGAGTCTATCTGACAGATCTCTCTTGTTTTCATTGTTGCTGACAGGTTTCCACCCCTTCGCAGATGCTGCTCATTATCAGTCAGGTGGCTCTTTATATGTTCCGCCTCTCACTTGTTTCCCTGCGGCTGATAGTTCTTCTGTGGAGTGCTCTGCTTGTGTGGTGGTTCTCCTGTTCCAGTTTGTCACGAGTTGGAGGTCCCAGGAGAGACCACCGCGTCGTCATGCAATAAACGGAAATCAGGTACAGACACATAAGAGTTTATTGCACAAACAGAAACATGGAAAGCAGCACAGATAAAACATGAGCTTTATGTACCGTCAGCACAGTGGGAGAAAACCCCCACCGCGCCACTGTCTAGTAATACTCCAGAGGGGCGTAACTAAGCAACTCCTGGTTTTCACTAGAGCCCTAGATGGTAGGGTTAGACTTAGCCGCAGGAAGTTGCCAGGGTCCACTCTGGAGCGTGACCTAGACAGTGACAGCAGGAGCGAATGGACAACAGGTACCAGAAGGTACCGACGGCACATAGGCATACATAACATACAGGTAAATACAAAACAGGGCAAATAATAACACAAGCAGGAGTTCATGCAAGGGAGCAGGAGTGGCAATGAGCAGAGAAGGACTTGCTCCACCAGTAGTAAACTGCATGGCCTTGTCATGCCACTCTGCTGCAAAGGCTTGCTGAACACAGACATCAGAATAAACACAAAGTAACTAAAACATAACTGGCAGAACAGAAAGACAGGAAAGAGGACGCAAATGAACAAGTAGGGAAACTCACAGAGCACAGACAGACAGACAACGTTCCCATGGGTCAGCAGCATGGGAGAGAGTACAAACCAGGAGCAAAGCAAGACAAGACAACACACACCAGGAGAGCTGACACAGAACTGAGGAAAGCTCAGCCTTATATACAGGTTCCATGGGTGCAGCAGAAAGGGGCCACACCCATGGAGCAGACAGAGGATTAACTCCTAATAGGCACACAGGGGAGTTAACCCATAAAGAACCACAAATGACACAGGAACAGAACTTCAGCGAGGAGCGCCGAATGAGCAAGAACGGAAGGTCACAGTCAAAGGTAACGACTGTGACACAGTTGCTTCTCAAGCTAAGTCTTTTTCCCTTTCTTGGTGTGTCTGTTCTGACTAGGCTTCAGGGAGACACTAGCCCCTTCAGTTTGGAAGGAGCCGGTAGCCTTTTTCCCTGTTCCCTAAGCTGAGGGTTTGGTGCAGTGTTTCAGCAGTCTCACGTTCCTGTGCATGTGCATTTCTACCTTTTGAGATTTGCACATGTTGTTAGCAGCTTAGGGAGAGAATCAGGGATTGCTAGGAGGTGACCTCTTTGTTCCCTAGGTTTGGGGCCTAGTCTGTTGTTGTTTTGTTGTGGTTCCCTTTGGTTGACTTTCCTTCCCCGTACTACCCGTGACACAGGATGAAGAGTACTGTACCATGATTGTCCTATTACATCAATGTCGTCTGGTTGATTTAGTTTATGAGATGGTCTGATTCACATTTTGCAGAAAAAGGAACAGAAAGAGATTTTACATTTGCACTTCATTTGGTTGTCATGGTGAAATATTTAATAAATCATAAGAAAAAAAATCTAACTGTAATGCATAAATTCACTTTATATTAATAGGATGGATTTTGTAAAAATATTTTGTAGGCAAATTACATTGACTTATATTTATATCAGAAACATTTTCGGGTAACGTTAGAGCCAGCTTTTGCAGTGTATGTGGTTGTGGGCGTATGTCACCAAGATCATCAATATCAAACCATGCATAATAAGCAGTGCTCTAGCTGCTTAAAAGCAGTATATATAAAAAAAATATATATATATAGAGCGAGCACCAAATTTGCTACTTTTCTTAAAGACTCTGCCAGAAGAAAAATTCCCTCCCCTGTTTGTAAATGTGTTGATGTACATAATCGATTGTTTAAAGAGTCGCTGTACTTTCACACAGTTTTATTTTTTTAGAGAATGGTGTAACTAGCCAATTTCTAAACCACTTCATTTAAAAACTGTGCCTGCATCCAAATGAAAAAAAGCTGTAAAGTCATGGCCACTAGGGGTCTCACTTCCACTTAATTTGCAGTCCACTGTTCCTGGTAAGAGACTCAGAAGACGGCTAAGAGGAAGTCGTGGTGTGTCAACTAGCTGACATCATGAGCCTGATAAAACAACTGGTTCTACACAATTTCTGGACATCACAGATGCCTTTATGCATTATTTATCCCTCCTTATCACTTTTCTGAGCTCGATAGAAGAAAACAAACATAGTAGGAAGTAAGTGAAGTGAGGTCAGACTGGCAGAAGGGAGACCCCCCCTGCTTCTGAAAGAAATGTATCTAGCTGTGCAGCTGAAACAGGGAGTAATATGGCTGAAAGACACTTTAGGGAAGCCCAAAAACACCAGTTCTTACACAGTTATGATTGTACAAAGAACCACAACCATTATGCAATTCTTTTTAAACTCAGGTACGCTTTAAGGATCTTTTGTATCGATTTGTAGATGTATTTTCAGCCTCAATGTTTTTTGGCAATAGAAACATATGACCCCACCCTGTGAGACTCACTAGATCCTACAGGAAGTCAGTTTGTCTATTCATGTCTATGAAAACCTTGTTTTCAGTCTCATAGGAGTGAATAGAGAAACTGACTTAACTAAATGTTGGTTGAAGTTTTAGGCTTATTTATGAAGGAAATACGAAAAATAATAATCTACTGCATCTAACTCACCTATTTCCCAGCTCAAACAAGGGGCATGGCTTATCATGAAGGGGATGTGACAACATGCACCAGAATTGTGCCAGAAATGTGAAACACACAATTTTGGTGCAAAACAGCACAACAGCAATCATCATTGCTTTGATCATATCATTCGCTGACTACACTTCTTCTCCTCTCACTCTTTCTGTTGGGGTTCCCCAGGGTTCAGTCCTAAGCTCTCTCCTGTTCTCTCTCTACACAGCCCCATCGGATAGACCATTATCAGATTTGGTTTCCAGTACCATCTCTATGCTGATGACACAACTATACACATCATCCCCTGAAATCACCCCTGCTGTATTACAGAACACCAGTTACTGTCTTTCCACTGTCTTTAACATCATGTCCACTCTATATCTGAAACGGAATATAAAAAAAAACTGAACTTCTTGTGTTCTCCGCATCTACTAACCTACCTAAACCATATATCTTCATCTCAGTGTGTTATTACCATCACGAATAGGCAGCACGCCAGCTGTCTCGGTGTTATATTTGACACTGATCTCTCCTTCACCCCTATATTCAATCTCTTGCCCGTTTATGTCCCCTGCACCTCAAAAACATCTCTATAATCCGCCCCTTCTCAATATGGAAACAACAAAATCTCTCATTGTTGCCCTGATCCATTCCCACCTCGATTACTGTAACTCAATATTAATTGGCTTCCCGCTCACCAGACTTTCCCCTCTAAAATCTAAACTTTATGCAGCAGCCAGGGTCACCTATCTGTCTAACCGCTACTTCAATGCCTCAACTCTGTGCCAGTCATTGCACTGGTTGCCCATACCATATAGAATCCCATTTAAACTGCTTAGTCTCACCCACAAAGCTCTCCACAGTGCTGCACCCCCTGAATGTCTTCCCTCATCTCTGTCTACCGCCCTACCCATGCTCTACACTCTGCAAATGACTTACGACTGACATCCACCATAATCCGAATCTCTCACTACCAGCTCCAAGACTTCTCAGCTACATCAGTTCTCTGGAATACCCTACCCCAAGAAATTAGGTTAAATCGCAATATATACAGTTTTAGGCACTCCCTAAAATAACATTTTTTTCGGGTGGCCTATTACATTACCTGATCTAACTCCTCTCTATATATGGCCGATTTATTATCAGTTCCTGAACCTGATCGTCCATCAAACTCTCCACCGCACCCATGCACCCAAAATCACTACAGATATTGCCTGGTGACTGGTTTATGCAGATTTATATCTATTCTCCTATTTTCCCAAGATGGCTGGACCTCTGCACAAAACAAGCACTTTTTCCTTTTGTCTCACCTCTTTTCCCTGATAGATTGTAAGCTCTTGAAAGCAGGGGCCTTATTCCTCTTCAAATTATTGACTTGTCTGTTGCTATGTTATTTATGACTATTTTTACATGAACCCCTGAATTGTAAATCGCTGCGAAATATGTTGGCACTATAAAAAAATGTATGTATTTTTCGCCCTATAAGACGCACCTGCCCATAAGACGCACCTAGGTTTTTGAGGAGGAAAATAAGAAAAAAAATATTTTTAACCAAAAGGTGTGCTTTTGGTAGGTTTTGAACTAATGGTGGTCTGTGCATGACACTACTATGGGGGATCTGTGGGTGGCACTGTTATGGGGGGATCTGTGGGTGGCAATGTTATGGGGGGATCTGTGGGTGGCACTGTTATGGGGGGATCTGTGGATGGCACTGTTATGGGGGATCTGTGGATGGCACTGTTATGGGGGGTGATCTGTGGATGGCACTGTTATGGGGGGGTCATCTGTGGATGGCACTGTTATGGAGGGGATCTGTGGATGGCACTGTTATGGGGGTGGATCTGTGGATGGCACTGTTATGGGAGGGGGATCTGTGGATGGCACTGTTATGGGGGTGGATCTGTGGATGGCACTGTTATGGGGGGTGGATCTGTGGATGGCACTGCTATATATGTGTCACCCACAGATCCCCCACCCCATAATAGTGGCATCCACAGATGCCCTAATATAACGGAACTAAACCTGTGGGAGGGGCCGGTGTGGTCACTGTACACCAGCCCCGCCGCTCACTCACTGCTTTATTGCCTAAACCTTTTATATTAATAACTTTAATTTAAGTTCCTATCCCAGCCCTATCTGTACTACTTACTAAATGTCCTGTAGCAGGCAGAACAGGGCGGGCAGCCGGCCGTAACTCACTGACGTCACGTGCCTGCGCCGCCTACTTCATTCATAGGGGGGAAAAAGTGCATCTTATGGGGCGGAAAATACGGTATTATTATTATTATTATTATTATTGCTTTGCATCATAAAGGGCTTCACAGGCAAGGATATTGCTGCTTGTAAGATTGCACCTAAGTCAACCGTTTATCAGATCATGAAGAACTTCAAGCAGAGAGTTTCAACTGCTGTGAAGAATGCTAAGAAAGTCCAGCAAGTGCCAAGGCCATCTCCTAGAGCAGGCATGCTCAACCTGCGGCCCTCCAGCTGTTGCAAAACTACAACTCCCATAATTCCCTGCCAGCCTACAGCTTTCATCCTACAGAAGGGCATCGTGGGAGTTGTAGTTTTACAACAGCTGGAGGGCCGCAGGTTAAGCATCCCTGTCCTAGAGGAACAACAGCAGGCAGGTCTGAGTGCATCTGCACACACAGTCAGGTGAAGGCTTTTGGAGGATGGCCTGGTGTTAAGAAGGGAAGCAAGGAAGCCACTTCTCCAAGAAAAACATCAAGGACTAACTGACATCCTGTTGGACTGCAGAGGACTGGGGTAAATGTCTTTTCTCTGATGATGCTCCCATCAGACTGTTTGGAACACCTAGAAAAATGATTGTCCGGAGAAGAAAAGGTGAACGGTACCATGAGTCCCGTGTCCTGTTCATTTATGTATGGGGTTGCTTCTCATCCAAGGGAGTGGGCTCACTCACGGTTTTGCCTAAGAACATTGCTATGAATAAAGAATGGTATAAAAACATCCTTCAGCAATAACTTCTCCCAACGATACACAAGCAATTTGGTGATGAGCAATGCTTTTTCCAGCATGATGGAGCACAATGTCATAAGACAAAAGTGATAACTAAGTGACTCAGTGAACAAAACATTGAAATTTGTTGTCCTTGGCCAGGAAACTCCACAGGTCTCAATCCCAGAACCTGTGGTCACTCCTCAAAAAGCAGGTGGACAAACAATAACACCAAAATTCTGTAGCCTCAAATCACTCATTGGGCAAGAATAGGTTACCATTAGACAGGATCTTTGAAAAAGAAGAGTCAACACTGTAAATATTGGGGGGATATTTATCAAGACTGCCATTCCATATACCAGTCTTGATCTCCCTGTACTGAAGTTACAAGGAGCAACCTCCCTCGTCCATCCCTGCACTGCCATGAAGGAGCTACCTCGTCCATGCCTGAAGGAGTGTGCTGCTCCCTGGGTCCTAAAGCACCCTCCTTGTATCAGAGGTGCTTTCGTTCTGTGACTGGCACTCCTGGCTATGAAGGGCTGGCAGGGGCTTAGCAGGGACACTTGTTAAAAGCTAAAATAAAGAAACTTTTGCAGGAGGAAGAGAGACTGAGGAGAAGCTGTGATGGCTGATCTGACTGCAGGATCTGCCCCCTCTGTTTCCCCTGTACTGAGAGAATCCTGCCAACATGTGAGGATGTAGCAGAGCCAGGACCACAAACTGTGAGCAATCCCAGTGTCTGTCCTGTTTATGGCCCCTCTGCTGTGAGTTCTTATCAGACATGATATTACAGTCAGACCAACAGTTCAGGAGCTTTAACCCCTTGTGAGCTGTGAGTATGGCTGAGGTCAGTGATATCAGCAGCAGTCACTGGTCTCACCATCCCACTTCTAAGTTTAGGTTTCCAGTCCACCCTTGTTTTTGATGTATACAGTGTATGGAGCAAGAACACCACACAATGTGTAGTGGCCGTTCTTAGGTACTGCAGTACCTGAGAATGGCCTATGAATAGCTCATCAATTTGTCGGTCCCAGAAAACTATTTTACAGGGACTAATGATATACAGCATCTCAGTTATTCTACAAAGACTGTGGGAGACATTTATGAAAGCTTTTATCCAACTATTGTGACGTAAAAAAAAGTTGCTAATTATGGCACTCACCATTTTCACTATAATTTGTGACTTTTTAAGTTTCTCGACACTTTTCTGAAGTGACTAGAAAAAGGGTGGGTTTTAGTGCAGCATTCCGCATTTACTATAACTTAGGCCTGAAACTGTCCAGAAACTGTCATAAGTTATAGCTGTCGTAGATTCGAGTTTCTGGTGCACGGAGGGCCAGAGATGCAACTAATTTATTAAGAAGCATTAGATTTCAAACATTGTAATACAGAAGGTGAAATCTGCAGCAATCTTACCAAATGTATGGCATGAATACTTAACCTCCCTGACTGTATTTCCGAGCGTGACTCAGGGTTAATTTTCGCTGCCAGGAGCGGTAACCCCGAGTCACTCTCTGGGTAACATTGCAGAGTCCCTTCACCTTCTGCCGGCGATCCGGCGATGTCCTCCGCTGAGAGCGCCGGTGTTCTGCCAGATATCTATACCTTGCGAAAAGTCTATACCGGAAGTGACGCGGCCGCACCGGAAGTGGAGGAAGGTGTGCGCGGCGCTGCGCAAGCACACATCCACTGGTATAGGAAAGAATCGTTGCAGCGCTGAGATAGAAGTACTTCGTGCACCGCGCTTGCGCACTTAGGGGTATAGAGATTTTGCAGCGCACAATGTTGCATCAGATCTCCCTACTCCTGAGTGCGCACGCGCGCACAAATCATCAGTTGCAGTTCATCCTGATTTGATCTGATGATTTGTGCGCACTCAGGGGTAGGGAGATCTGATGCACACCCTCTTCCAGCTGATTCCTGTGCGGCTGCCTCACTTCCGGTACAGACTTTTTGCAAGGTATAGAGATCTGGCAGAACACCGGCCAGCATTTGACTTCCTGGTTCCGTTCCTGCGAGCAGCAGTTGCGCATGGGAGCCGAACTGGGCGGGAAATTCAAATAAATATAAACGTAAAAAGTGAAAAACACACATAAAAGAGGTTATACATTGTAATCTGAGAGGATTACACTGTATAACCTCAGATCTGACATTTGATGACTGTACAGTGCCCCTTGCCTGACATTTTACTGTCATTTGTGCCCACTTTTGGTACAAAATTCCTGACATAATCATACCGCCAGGGAGGTTAATCAAAATCCACACCTTTTGATGTAATATTGGCTGCTGGGGATTCAATGCAAATACCATGTTAGTTTTCCACTGCCCAGAATCTGCAGCGGCCCTCATCAGTGTGGGTTGACCTCTTATATCCTACCAAGTATGTGTATAAGGAAATGAATTTTATAGAGAAAGACATACATACTTTCCATGTTCTGTACTACCGGCTGTATATCCCAAGGTCATCTAAACCATAACTAAACCTGTCCGGGCCCTGTGAAAGAGCATGTCATGAAAACAACATGTTTCCTCTGAAATTAAATACTTCATTTGAACAGTCATGAAAATAAATTGAAGCTTGTGCACCAACATCATGATATGGTTCCTGAAACCACTTGTAGACGTTAGCAGATGTGTGGTGATCTGGTGGTTAGGGATCTAGAAGAACTCTACAGCCATGCAAAAATTGGACAAAGCTTATGGGGTAATTTATTAACCTGAAATACACCTATATTAGGAGTATTTCAGACGCAGATTCAGATTTCCCCGCTCACGCCAGGTCTAAAAAAGTGGGTGTGGCATGGGCAGGGAAGAGGACGGGCCAGCAGGCCCCTCTCATTTACCATTTTCTACACCTAGTTTAGGCATAGAAAATGGTCTAAATGTAAGATAGATCCAGTGCGGGGCTTTATTAAGAATTATTAAATGACCCCCTTAGTATTAAGAATCTGTCCTCATTTAGGGCTTTCCCCTCCAACCTCATATCCCTTCACCCTTCCCGACAGTATTTATACCTGAAGATCATAGCAGACTGAAGGGAACAGGAATGGAGTTAACAGGATTTCCTCAATCTCTTTTTCACTGGGCATCCTGTGCTACGGGGTGGGATGTTCTAGCCGATGTGCGCAGAGTATGGTGTGTCTGCCAAATGGAGGTAGCCAGGGCTAGTCACAAATAGTGACAAAACTGAGAAATCATGTCGCCATTTGCAAATTATACTTTTGTCAACATCAGGGGCCTTTTTTCCACAGAACCATTCAGAAAGACTATGATGAATGCTGGTCATTATGGGGAGAGTCAGCTTGTGGTGAGAGAGGCCCATGGACCCCCCTGGCTTAGGGGCCAGTTTTCAAATGTGACTGCTGTAACCCGTATAGATATGCCACTGCATGAGAGATTACGTTTATGGCTTTATGCACACTGCATGGAAGGCTTTATGCCCCCATCATCCACACTTGTTTTTTTTCCTTTTTTTGGGATTCCCTTGTATTCAATAACATGGTTGACTTTGCTATGCAATATACATTATCAATACAAAAAATGTATGCATTTTTTTTTTTATGGCAAATGTATGCCAGAAGAGGATCATTTATCACAATTGGCCCATATAAACCCATGGGCAAGCTTAAAGGGAATCTGTCACCAGTTCTACACTGGCCTAACTGCTGACCAACAGCTGCTTTGCCGAACATAATATACTGATCAGCTCTAGCTCATGTCAATGAGTCCTCATATTCATGATCACCCAGGAAGACTCAACTGCATGAGCTGGAGCTGTTCAGTATAAGATTTTGGCAAAACAGCTGTCAATTAAAATAAGTGATCAAGCGTTTAGTTTAGTATACCTGTCACCATAAAACTGGTGACAGATTCCCTTTAGGTCTCATGCACACGGCCGTTGATCGGCCCTTCCGTGCATTGGGGACCACAATTTGCAGCCCCCAATGCACGGAAAACATCCGTGCGTATTCTGCAGACAGATCATACACACATACAGTGGAGCATACACTACTTTTTTGCGGTGCGGAGGCACGGACAGAAATCCCACAGAAGCACTCCATAGTGCATCCATGGGGTTCCATGCCTCTGTTCCGCACCAACCTTCCCGATTGCGGACCCATTCAAGCTATTTGCGGGTCACAATATGGGCACGGCCTGGTAGTGGCCGTGTGCATGCGCCTTTAAGCAGTCGTTTTTCCTGTCCAAATATATACTGCAGATGTATCCCATAAACTGATCTGAATAGAGCCTTATACTTCGTTTAAAGGTGAGCTTTATTTTTTTTTCTCTTCTTCATTGTGACCCCTCCAGCAATGGTTGAATCAAGTAACTTTGCTGCGTTCTGTTGAGATCTTTATGCGGAGTGATGAGTCAGAATCTAAATTATTACCAGTCTTTGTGTCCTTGTTTACATTATGTGCGCAACCTAAATGAGTACATTCTGTACTGAATTTAAATGAAGAATAAATGTGCATTTATTTATTTTAAAATGCCAGAAATGTTTTTCTTGCCCGCTTCATTTCCTCGACTGTGTCCTGAAAGAACAGTATAATAAAAAAGGTAAAAAAGAAGACTTTCTGCTGTGTAAATTGGTTGAGTGATAAGATTGATTGCAGTTAGCTGTCTTTAATGAGCAGAGCTCTGTACATTTTCTACAATGAATCCTTCATAGTACAGATTGTACTCTATTAAAAAAAAAAACATCAATTAAAGACTTGGTGTTGTGTAGTGTAAAACCATAAGACTAGGGCCCCACAAAGTCCCCAATAAATTGCAGCAATATTGGTGGGCTGTACCCATGTGGCCTCAGGTTTTCCCAAAGCATTGTGTTACGTAGGGAAACACTAAAGCTGCTGTCACAGTAATGCCATGATTTTACTGGAACTCATCTGTGGTATTGTGGAACCCCTCTTAAATCTTAAGGGTAAAAAAAAACTGAAAAAAAATATTTGAAATAAAGGATAGGGAATACATTTTTCCCTATTTGCTTTTAACTGGCAATATAAAGTACAGGTAACCTATACTTCATTTTGCCAGTTAAAATCAGATAGGGAAAAATGTATTCCCTATTTTTCTCCTATTTTTTTCTAATTTTAGATGCGTCTTTTTACATCCATTTTGCCTAAGCTGTTATTAACAGCAATTAGAGAGATGGGGGAGGGGATTTGTCAAAACTGGTATAATGAAAAACTGAATTAGTTGCCCATAGCAACCAATCAGATGTACACCTTTAATTTTTCTAAGCTCTTTTGGAAAATTAAATATGGAATCTGATTGGTTTCTTTGGGCAACTAAGCCAGTTTTCATTTACATCAGTTTTGATAAATCACCCATATGGTGTACAGCAGCCAAATTGGGCATACAGGGCCGACGCTTCCATAGAGGCAAGGGGGGCAATTGCCCCGGAGTCCTTAGGGGCCCCCCAGCGCCGGCCCGCAACTAACTATAGGCAGGACAGTCAGTGTCACACGGAGATGAGCGCTTCCATTGTGGAAGCGCTCATCTCCAGTCATCTGTATCGCCGTCCTCAGGACAGCGATACAGATGGCTGTGCAGCAGGGCAGGGGAGGGAGAGGTGTGTCCCTTCCCCTTCCTCTGATAGGCTGCAGGCACTAGGCCGGCAGCCTATCAGAGGCCGGTGCAGGCGGCGCGATGACGTCATCGCGCCGCCTGAGCCCTGAACCGCACAGCGCGGGACACAGGCCGGAAGAGGCCTGCATCGCATCGCTGCTAAGGAGGTAAGTATAAGTGTTTGTTTTTGTTTTTTTTTGTTTTTTTTGTGTACAATACTGGTGGCTACTGGATCATGATGGGGGGCTCTGGCTACTGGCACATGTTGATGGGGGGCTCTGGCTACTGGCACATGTTGATGGGGGGGCTCAGGCTACTGGCAAATGATAAGGGGGGCCTATGGCTACTGGGACATGATAGGGGGGCCCTATGGCTACTGGCACATTATAGGGGGAGCCCTATGGCTACTGGCACATTATATGAGGGGCCCTATGGCTACTGGCACATGTTGATGGGGGGGGCTCAGGCTACTGGCACATGATAGGGGGGCCTATGGCTACTGGCACATGATGGGGGGGCTCAGGCTACTGGCACATGATGGGTGGGGCTCTGGCTACTGGGACATGATAGGGGGGGCTCTGGCTACTGGCACATGATAGGGGGAGCTCTGGCTACTGGCACATGATATAGGGGGGGCTCTGGCTACTGGCACATGATATAGGGGGGGCTCTGGCTACTGGCACATGATATAGGGGGGGCTCTGGCTACTGGCACAGATATAGGGGGGGGCTCTGGCTACTGGCACATGATGGGGGGGTCCTCTGGCTACTGGCACATGATATGGGGGGGCTCTTGTTACTGACACATGATGGTGGGGGGCTCTTGTTACTGGCACATGATTGGGGGCATCTATGAGGGCACATTTTACTGGCACATTATTGGGGGACCTCTATGGGGGCACTTATTACTGGCACATTGGGGGCACTTCTTACTGGCACATTATTGGTGGGCACTATAGGGGAATCTACTGAGGCCACAAAGAATGGTTATTTTATATGGGGGCTCTGAATAGGGGCATTTTATACTGGGACACATTATGGTGGGTACTATGGGCAAGGGGGGAGAGGACTACTATGAGGTCATCTACGGGGGCACTGAGAAGGGGTATTTTATACTTACAAATTATGGGGACACTGAGGGCATCTACTGGGGCACTATATATGGGGCATTTTATACTAGTACATTATGGGGGTTACTAGGAGGGAGGGGGGAGAGGAGCACTCTGGGGGCATATACTGGGGTCACTATATAGGGGAATTTTATACTGGCACATTATGGGGGCACTACTGGGACATTAGCTCAACTGGGGGCATTACAAGGGGGTATTTTTTGCACTGTCACATTATAAGGAGAATTATTTCTACTGTGGGGCATTATGGTGGGCTTTATTACTCCCTCATGGTATGACCCCCTAGTAGCTGCACCAGCCTCTCCCTGCTCTGCTATCCCTCTGCCCATTCTCCAAATCCTTATTATGAAATGTTTCTCATTAGGATAAAACACAACATCAGCTCCACCGAGCCCCCCAGCCAAAGTGTTGAAGTGGCGTCCGAGATCCCCAAGGGCCAAGCAACTGTAAGTTTTCATATGAAATATGTTTATGTTATACACATATAGCATACACCGTGCCCCACAATATACAGTTTCTTCTGTAAAAGTCAAGTGTCATGGGGGGGGGGGGCCCTTATTGTTTTTCACCCAAGGGCCCCATTTCACCTAGAACCGGCCTTGGGGGCATATACATAGTAGACTGGAGGAGACTCATTGACTTCTATGGGTGAGTATTCTAGACGTACTTTGTGAACTGTGCAGAGGTCACTGTACATACAGGAAGGGAGTAGATAAGTTGTGACCATTACCTATTGTGAATGGTGGATTCAGTGCTATCTATATAAAAATGTTATCTATACATATCTATATATAGGCTTATATGTAGGGGGGTATATTTTGTTGCAATCCTGCTGTGATGATAATGAGATGACTGCTGAAAAGTGATCTATACAGAACAGGAAATTTCAACATAGCTTAGGGCACCGTTAAAAGAAAATAACGCCCCTCTGGGCACCTTACAGCCTAATTTGCATATCGTACAAAGATGATTTTTGCCAGGTATTATGTTCTACATGGCAATAGTTATAATTTAACCTCTTCCCGACTGTCCTCTGAGTATATACGTCCTATCTGCACATGCCCCGTTCAGATAGCACGTACGGTATATAAACATTCTGGCAGCGCTTTAATCCTAGCGCTGATCAGCAATGGAATTAAAGCTCCGCCTCCTGCAATCTAGCAGGAGCAGGTCGGGTCCCGGCTGTGAGACACAGCGGGGACCCTGAGGAGAAGACAGGAGCGGTTTATTACCGCTTGTGCCTTCTCCTGTGTCGGGAGGACAGTGCCGCATGAGCGCACGGTGGAGAGCAGGAAGCGGCTGAGGCGTTTCCTCTGTTAGTTCCACTGGTCACATGACTGCTGGGGGTGTCTGGGACAGGGGCAGAAACAGAGCTGCAGGGTCTAAGGAGACCCTGATCAGCTCTGCCTGTGTATAATGCCCCCACAGGGGGCTGTTTTCCCCTATAACTGGGGCTTCTGTAGATGCTCAGTTACAGTGGAAACAGTGAAGAAAGAAAAGTCAGTGTCCTCAAGAGGTCTTTTAATGACCTCCTGGGGGACATATTATGTGCCAAAAATAAATTAAAATATAAGTAAAAAAATAATAATAAAAAATATAAATAAAAAATGTTTAAGGAAAACAAAAACAAACATGCAGTCGCTAACCGAAACCGTCGCCCCGTTCGCTCAAACCTATACATGTTACATATGAAAGCGATCGTCACAAAATAGGGAACCCATTGCAATAATACATTTTTGTCAGTTTCAATATTTAAGAAATAGAAGGCTATAATTGAATATAAATTACCATATTTTTCACCCTGTAAGACACACTGGCCCATAAGACGCACTTACGTTTTAGAGGAGGACAATAAGAAAAATATATTTTTCATTAGACCTCAGATCAGCAATCAGAGCCCCAATGTTAATCAGACCTCAGCTCACAGCTCCAATCAGATCCCCAATGATAATAATATCTCAGATCAGACCCCAATGTGAATGACCCCCAATCCGACCTCAAATCAGAGCCCAATATAAAGAAGACCGCCAATCAGACCTCAGATGAGACCCCCATACCTCATATCAGCCGCCAGCCATATGTGATCAGCCCCCAGTAATATAATCAGCCCCCAGCCATATGTACTCAGTCTCCAGCCGTATGTACTTGGCCCCCATCCATATGTAAGCAGCCCCTTGCCATAATTCAGCCTCAGATCACAAAATAAAAAACCCACTTACCTCTCCTGCTCCTGGGCGACTCTTCTCACATCGCGATCCTCTTCCTCCTGCTGTCGGCTGTGCTGTGAACTGGTGCGCACAGCGTGAGGCCACAGAGCGCCCTCACGTTGTGCGCAGCGTTGACAGGCGAGGACTAGGAAGCGGTAAGTACAGAGCCTTCACCACTTCCTGGTTTTCCGGTACTAATGAGCACTTTCATAATGGATGCGCTTATTAGTATTCGCCATATAAGACGCAGGGGCATTTTCCCCCACTTTGGGGGGGGAGTATGTGTCTTATGGGGTGAAAAATACGGTACTTTTTAATAATAATTAGTGTTTTTCCTCCAAATTAAACCTAAAAAAAGGAAATAGTGATAATCCATGTGACAGATTTCCTTTCCGTAATTTTATTCTATGAATTCCTGGAGAACCCCTTTAACATAAAAAGTTGATTTAAATAGTATGTCCTTTTCTGATGATAAATTTCCTTTAAAAAGCTGGCTACACAAATCATATACAAAGTAGATTAAAAGGCATAGTGTTCCAAATCCATAGTCGCTCATTTCTCTCACAATGTCACTGCTTAGCAAGAAGATAAAGTTTAACTGTTGTTAATATTATCATATTTTAGCTATTGCTCCTTTTTTGTGACAATGGAATATGGATTGTAGCACATATAGGAGGAGAAAGTGATTACAACGGCTGGAGCCAAAATATTGGTGCTTCTTATAGAATAAATGGAATACTGAGGCCTATATACGGTATTACAGAGTTCACGCTGACCTGAATGTATATGCTAATGGAGAGAATGGTGACTGCCAGATAAGTTATTATGGATACTGCTTTACTTTATACAGTATATTACAGCTCCTGGGCACAGTCTCTTACTTGGATAATAAGCTCATGCTGGGTCTTGATAGATGATAATTATGCACATCTTATTGGAGAAGGAGAGGAAAATGTTTTCATATTTCCCGAATGGCGTACAAAATGTTTATATAAAAACCATTCTTGTGGATGAAATGGATGGACTATCATTGAAGTCAGTAGATGGTTCACTGATTAAATGAATCTTTCCCAGGCTCCTGGGAGCAGTCTTTTAATAACTAGTGAACACAGTCAATTTACTATTTTAGTCTTCAATGAATTCTGCTACACATTAAATTGCATTTTTTCAGATCTGTTTACCTGTAGCATTTACACTACCAGTAAATGAAGGTTCTCAGATGTCCTCAACCAGACTGTAAAGTAGAAGACAGCAAACTCCATTCTGTCATTTTCGAATAACCCCGGCCAGTTAAAGGGGTTCTACAGGAATTAAGAAAATGAAAATACTTCAATATTACTTTATTATAAATATATTCCCAAATACCTTTCATTAGTTATAATGGCTCGTTTTTTTTCTAGGGAGCAATCATCAGGGGAAATAAAATGGCTGCCGTCCATTAATGCAAAGAACACCTGTCCTAATCACACAGCAGGACAGGTTACAACACTGAGCTAATCAGCTGCTTCATCCTTCTCCTCCTCTCTACTTTTCAGGGATTATGATCTTGAATACAGTTTAATATGATCTTCAGATGAATCTCTGTAGGAATGGAGTTCATGAAGAGACATGAAGTACAGAGAGGAGGGTGGGGGTGTGGATAATGAGCAGCAGCACTTGTACGTAGTCTCGATTACCACAGCCCCACATTGCCTGTCCTGTCTGTCCTCTCAGTACTTCGTCTTCTCATGAACTCCATTCCCACAGAGATTCAACTGAAGTTCTTATTAGCTTAAAGGGGTATTCCCATCACAGACAATGGGGGTATATCGCTAGGATATGCCCCCATTGTCTGATAGGTGTGGGTCCCACCTACAATGAGAACAGAGCGGGTAAATGAACGGAGAATGCACTGCGCATGCGCAGCCGCCCTTCATTAATTTCTATGGCACCGCCAAAAATAGCCGAGCTGGCTATTTCCGTCTACCCCATAGAAAATAATGGGAGCAGGGGCCGCTCATGCGCGGTGCGCTCCCATTCACTTCTATGGGAGCAGTGCTTGGTGGTGGACGGACCCCGGGAAATCAGGGGTCCTCCACCCACAGCTCTCCCCGCTCCGTTCTCGTTGTATAAGCGATATGCCCCCATTGTCTGTGATGGGAATACCCCTTTAATTCAGGATCATAATTCCTGACAAGCTGAGCAGAGAGGACCATGAAGCAGCTGTACATCACTATTCTGAAGTTACTTGTCCTGCTGTGTTATTAGGACAGGTTTTGTGTGTACTGATAGGACAGCTGCCTTTCTATTTCTTCTAATGATTTCTCCTTAGCCAAAACAAGCCATCATAGCTAATCAAAGATGTTTGAGAATATATTTATAATGAAGTAATATTTAGGTATTTTCATTTTCTTTATTCCCTGAGAACCCCTTTAAAAAATAGTGTGTGAACTGTCTGTAGGTCAAGCAAAAGACTAGATGTTATGGAGCTTGAAAATGAGAAAGTTAAAGGCTATATACACCTTTGGAGGCAATTTTTGTTTATGATTGCATTTTACTCATTTTTGCCTAAAAATCATATTTTCAATTGGCCTTTAATAAAAATATTGAGCCATTCTGTCACAAAGGGTTAACTTATTTTTTAAGTCACTGTGTGCCAATAATTATTAAAGGGTGCATTGTATATCTGTGTGGTACTAGTATTTTCTGGTGGATTATCTGTTTCTGCAGTATAGTATTGGGGAACACAGCGGGCACAGAATTGTGGTGGAAGGATGAGGTGTTGAGAAGGTGGGGAAGATTATGGAAAACTAGGAAACTAAGATGCCTGTGTGTCAAACTCTCCAGAGACGAGAGATGCCTGATGGCGGTCTGGTCCAAATGAAGAAGTTGAGGAAAGAAAACGTCTACATCAGAGGAAATATCACTGGGTGTAAGAGGGTTGTAGTGCTGTATTACCCTCTATGTTATGTTTTCCAATTATTTCTTTAATAGTAGGGCTGGAGGGAAGGGGTTAGGTTGAGAATTTGGCATGGAGTCGGGCGCCGTTTCAGTTTTCACCTCAGGCTGCAGAAAGTCTAGGTGCAACCATGCCTGTCTCCTAGAAGGCATTATTTATTTCACAACAGATTATGGTAAATCTGAAGTAAATGAGACATTTATCAAGACTGGTGTTTCCATGCGCCAGTCTTGATACCTGTGTGCTGGAGTGAGATGCACCTAACTTATTAAGAGGAAGATGCCTCTCAATAAATTAGTAGCTTCTCTAGCAGTCCGTGCTCCAGAAACTGAAGTCTAGAGCAGCTATTGGCTGGTGTAGACTTCATCTATAACTTACATCAGTTTTCAAGTTTGTACGCCACCATAATGGTGTAAAATCTTTAGTAAAAGCCCCTCCATGTGTCTAGGTGTATTTTTTATGTTCACATTTTGTTAAAGGATAAACTATTTGTAATTCAAAGGCGTTATACCCTCCAAATACATTTATCACCTATCCTCATGATAATGATGGTTGAATAAAGTATGTTCACTGGGTGGCCCACCACTGGAAACCCCACAGATTACCAACCCCTGTTCCTCCATACTACAGGCCCGCTTTGAGTAATTTGAATGGAATTGTGATCATGCATGTGCCCTGCTTCTCCATTTAATGTCTATGAATCTGACATACCCGACTCCTGTCACAAGATACAATGACTGGCGCTGCTTTAATCTCATAACACCGCAAAAATAGATTGAAAATGCCTCACTTGCAGAGATGATGAATACAATCATGTAATCTCCAAGAAATATCGTTCTTCAACACTTCATCTGCATTGCAGGCAATTCCATAAGCTTTTCTTCCGGGGCTTGCACTGCCACAATTCCTAAGTAGATGAAAGAGGAGGGGAACAGCGAACCCTAGCCTAACATGCTCCCTAATACTATAGAAAGACCATGATAAGCCCCGGCTTCGACACGTTTTGCCTGATTCGGCTCGTCGGGCAGTGTGGTGGAGCAGGTAAGTGCAGCATGGCTAGTCAGAGAGGCAGTGACCATAGTTATATTTGTTGTGAGTTCAGCTTGTTTGCTGTTTAGGTTTTCATTTTCTACTGACTTGTTGAACTTAGCAGTTCAGGGTCATCTTCTACTAGGTTTTATTCCTCTTACATGCATTCATTGTTCTCAACCCGTACCCCATCCCATCTGCTCTCTGTTCCATTGCCAGACTCCATCTTCCTCATCCATTGCCACCCTCATCCAGTTTTCTGTCATCAGTTGATAAGTTCATTATGCTATATTTTTGTGTGTCAATCTGATACGTGCTTGGTATATCTTTTCTGATGATTGCCCCGTTGTTATATTATTATGCTGTACTTAAGTCCTGGGGGATTTTGATTTCCATAGTTAGGTACATTCATAGAAAAAAAAAAATGTCCTTGTGATGGCTGTTTAGGTAGAAGTGCACCCATTTATGGACCTGCTAATAACATTAAAATGTGTATATGAGTGGTGAAGAAGGCAGGGAGTTAAAATAAAAATACTCTCCTTACTTATGGCACACGTGGGAAAATTTTCTCCAGTCCGGAGGCAGCAGGACCTGACGCTCCCAGTGTTGTAATGTCACTTGACCATACTGGGAATGTCAGGTCCTACTGCCTCCAGTGCGGAGTGAGTGTTCCTGTGAGTGCCTGTGGTGAGGTGAGTATTTATTTTTTATTTGTTGGCACTGTCTATACTGTGGGCTATTATAGATACTGGGGGCACAACTGGGGGCCATTATAACTACTAGGGACACTAAGAGGGCCATTATTTATACTGGGGGCACTATGAAGGGGGCATAATACATACTGAGAGCACTGCAGTGTTTGCTGTTTTTAAAAAAGAAAAAAGCCAGTGGAAGTCATCGGTTTTTAACATTAGTTTTTAATAGGCATTAAAAATGCATGTAAAATGAATGTTAAAAACGGATAGACGAGACTAACAGAAAGAGAATGAACACACTGATGTAAAACCCCCATGAAAAACTAACGGTCATGTGAATCTACCCTTAGGTCTTTGGGAAAGGTAGCTGCTATAGGTAAAGTCTTGCAAGCAACTGGTTTTGTTACAATAATGAAGTGTTGGAATTTTCTAATATACTTTGTGTATCTATGCCTCATGGTTTGCAAGATGACTGATTATAGTCTTTTGGGCTTATCCACACGTTCAGATTGGAGGATGCAAAATCCACAGCGGATTACAGAATCAACAGAGTGAATTATATTTGTAGAAATTTCATCCACCCGATGCCTAAATTTTCCATGTGGATAATGACCTGTGGTTGAGTTTTTTTTATTATTTATAATTATTTTTTTTTTAATAAGAGAAGCATCTGAACTGTAGTGTACGGTTATTTGATAATAGCAGCAGATAATATATGAAACAGGAATCCTAAAATATGATTAAAAGAGCAAAAATAAAAAATACATTAAATTACGATCAGTATAAATATAGATCCCAAAAGGTGTTCCAGTTTTTAGATATTCAATGTTGTTCAGAATAACTGGTATTCCTTTATATTTTTCCCATTTAAAATATTGAAGCGGTAAGGTGTTATGAATAAGTCCAAATTGGAAACCAATCTCCAATATGTATCACAATCACTGAGCGATTCCAGAGCTTGCAAACTTATGGACAATCACCGGCTGTAAGTGGATGAACCCGCAATATGTATCAAAGTCACAAACATACAATGATCAGAGTTCCAAAAGATGTAGCCTTCAGTCCTATAATTTGTATCGAATGCGTCTCACAACAGAAGCTCCAAGCCAGTATGGCTTTCAGTAATTCATATAGGCAGTAATGTGACTGCCGATGCGTGCAGCGGCGTCCCGCTGTAGTCAAATAGAGCGATCGCTTAAATAGAATATAAGGTATGCACACTCTTACCCGGTCGTCTTTTGAGCTGGACGGGGAGCCCTCGACTCGGTGAGTTGTGTAGGTGTACTCCCGGTCTCAAGGGCTATTACCTCCAGTTTGAATCCTAGCGCCAAAATGATTTGTTTGTTCCACGTGGTTTCTATGTCACCAGTAGCGTGGTCGACCACGCTACTGGTGACATAGAAACCACGTGGAACAAACAAATCATTTTGGCGCTAGGATTCAAACTGGAGGTAATAGCCCTTGAGACCGGGAGTACACCTACACAACTCACCGAGTCGAGGGCTCCCCGTCCAGCTCAAAAGACGACCGGGTAAGAGTGTGCATACCTTATATTCTATTTAAGCGATCGCTCTATTTGACTACAGCGGGACGCCGCTACACGCATCGGCAGTCACATTACTGCCTATATGAATTACTGAAAGCCATACTGGCTTGGAGCTTCTGTTGTGAGACGCATTCGATACAAATTATAGGACTGAAGGCTACATCTTTTGGAACTCTGATCATTGTATGTTTGTGACTTTGATACATATTGCGGGTTCATCCACTTACAGCCGGTGATTGTCCATAAGTTTGCAAGCTCTGGAATCGCTCAGTGATTGTGATACACATTGGAGATTGGTTTCCAATTTGGACTTATTCATAACACCTTACCGCTTCAATATTTTAAATGGGAAAAATATAAAGGAATACCAGTTATTCTGAACAACATTGAATATCTAAAAACTGGAACACCTTTTGGGATCTATATTTATACTGATCGTAATTTAATGTATTTTTTATTTTTGCTCTTTTAATCATATTTTAGGATTCCTGTTTCATATATTATCTGCTGCTATTATCAAATAACCGTATATTTATTTTATTGTGAAGATATCTATTTTATTGTGAATTTATTGTATTTATATGTATTAAAGATCCCTTTTTGCTTAAGAGAGTGCCCCACTTCTATTTATTATATTTATCCGATTTTTCAGACTGGGTGTTGTCTGTTAGTGGGAGCACCTCTGTTTAGATCACCACCCCATTCGAGTGCGACATTCCATTATATCCATTTCTGAACTGTAGTGTACCTGTAAAATGAACTATTATTTATTATTTTGTCTTCTAACTTATTTTTTCATGTGACATTGTGTTTATGCGGCATTTATTGTTTTATTTTTCGTGCAAAGTTGAATGAGGGTGACATATATCTACGAACCACTGTCCAGTACTTTGATTTGTAGCGGGTACTGGAGATGAGCAAATTTTTTCAAATTTGATTTTCATCCTATTTGGTCGAATCAACTATCTGATTCAGTTTGGCTCCATTTCACTCAGAAAGTCATCTGGAAAAGTCTTTTCCCCTATTTCTCTCTGTCCCTTTATTGCCTTTGATACTCCTTAATCAAATGTCACAAAATGTGGGTGTGGTAGAATCAGAACTTTTTGAGAAATTAAAATTTTCTAATTTCTGAATTTTAGAATAGATGCTCTCATTTGTATCTAATGGGCGTCAGTTTTTTTTATTTTGGGAATAGTTGTCCAATAATAGTACAATAACATACTGGGGTCATGTTTGCAGATGGAGAGCACGTTGTCAATCAGTGTCTGGTGCAGAACCCTCTGGAAATAATAATCTGTAATGGTAGCTGCTGTGCCAAGCTAATGTGTCACCCTGAGGACAGGTGGTTCCTTGTTCACCATGGGTCATTGTTTTATCTAAGTACATCCTAATACAAATTGTATGCAGCTCAGAAATTATTAATTGCCAAGCTAGCACGGGTTGCTATGACAGTCTGGCTTGTAAAGAGAAATAACAAAGTCTGAGACAATTTGAGGTTAAAATAAGGTTACGCAGGCTGGTTCCTGCTGCTGTGTCACTTTATTGTCTGATTCATTATAAACATTTGTATTCTGGAATACAGCTATAAGCATTCCTCACATTTTTCATTGCTTTCTATTTTACTGAAAATATTTCCACCTAAAATGGCCATATTAGAGAGAATAACACTTTGACATTTTTGTGAAAGTGACAAAAGGAAGTGCATCCACATTGGTTGTCATCTTTCTGTTACCTTAAAGGGGTTTTCTGCTTTCTACATAAACTCCAGGAGTGCCATATACTACATAAGAAGCTGCTTAGCGTGTGTGGAATGGACTCCTTCCCAGTGCCCAGGGGTAGCAAATTAAATAATGGCCAGCCTCCATAGCCATTCCAAGTGGGCACTTCTGTTTTCTATTATACATACACTGAAAGCAGTCAGCTCAGATGCTTATACAGGACGTACAATGCTCCTCTGGATGTCCCATATCTGTGCTTCTCCTGACCAATTTCAGAGCATGCGCAGAACTAGACAGGAGCCATGTTAGAAAGGCTATGGAGGCCGACTTATATTTTCTACCCATGGGCACTGGAAGAAGTGGGATGGCAACTCCATGCGCGCTAAGATAAGCCTGGAGGTAATTTAGCAGTTTCTTATGCCATTACACACTAGTGTATGGCATAAATATTGTCCCGTTGTTACTGATAGAACATGATGACAGATTGTTGGTTTTGATTTCTGAAAAGTTAAAGCAAAAGTGACAATCAATGTGGCTTTGTTTCCTGTAGTCACTTTTTTCTGAAAATGGCAGTCATTACCAAACAGAAAAATCCCAGTTTCTCTTTAAAGGGGTTGGCCCACCAAAAAATATTCTACATTTTTCAAACTATATTATATTAATTAGCAGGCACTCACCATCTGTATTTCATATATATCAGATTTATTATATAATATTAATCATTATTAATAAATATGATATTATTAGATAAAAGGTTGATAAATAGGTGATAAAAACACACAGCATAAAATAGGACCATATAGTTAAACAGTATGATATCAAGTAAAAGAGCTAACATCTAATATACTTGCAGCGTGTGGTAAATATAAATATGGTGTAAATATATGGTGATCAGATTATTATTATATAATCATTCAAAGTCAAGCGATTAGGTGAATCACTTTTGGCAGAGCACCATCACCACGGTGACGAGAGGGGTGGGCCACTATATTACAAAGCATATTAAATTTTTCAAACTAGCTCCTGGATCTGAACTGTTTTGTAATTGCATGTAATGAAAAATTTAGCATAGCTACTAAGTTGTTGAATAAAATGTATCTGTATAGCGCCACCTGACATTTGTTTAGTTTTTTTATTATTTCTTTGTCCTGCTCAGTGTGATGGCCGCACATGCTCAGTTTCATCCTTCAACCGCCTCCTGAGCTGTGATAGGCAGAGCTGAGACACGCCCCCTTAGCTGCAGCAGAAAAGATACTCCCCTTGATATATATCTAGCAGAGCAATGAATGTGGAGACCTCTGGATCCATGTGAGGTACAGGGCTGGTTCTAGCTTTGTTAGAGATTGTCATGCATTATATAATGTCTGATTTTCATTTTTTACACTAGGCATGGGATAACCCCTTTAAGTAAAACAAAAATACTTACCAAACTTTTCCTTCCTATTATTTGTGTATGGCCATTCCTACATAATGAGTGTAAATTCTCATTTAAGGGCCTGTCTCATCAAGTCCTTGTCAATATACCCTATTAGCGGTTATAAATGTCCTAGAGAGCTCATGCAGCACCTTCACCAATATTTGGACAAATCGTTATGGTTGTTGTCTATAGCAATTGATCAGATTCCTATTCATAGAACCAAATAAATAGCAACTTCTACAGGGTGCAACTTCTTATTTCCTGCAATAGATTTTACACAGAAAGCTACCTATCTTGTCCAATTCTGTTTCTATGCAATGTTGAAAGATCTGTTTTTGTCGGATCATAAAATGATATGAAGCCTGTTTCCCTCTAAATCTAAGACAAGAACCAGTAACACACTGCTCATTTCCCTACCGAATGCCAAAACAAACGGGAAACAAAGTATATTGAAATGCTGACAACATTACAGTATCACAATGGTATCTTAAGGCCAGTACAGCACAATAAATTCTAAGCCAATGGTCTTTGTTATGAAGGAGAATTACTCTCACATGTGGTCTTTCTATTAGAGGCAGAGTTGAATATTAAGTATTGTGAAGCTGAGGGCACTGCTGTATTGTTCCATGTTACGTCTTGACTTCATAAACAAGTGATTAGTTTTAGTTTTATAAACTAACCATACCCAGAACAATCCAGAAGCCTTCTTCCAAGATCCAAGTGTTCCTTAACCTCCTAACAGTCACATTCAAATTGGAAAAACTCTCCCAAATCTTGTTGGCACACAACTCAGGGGACACTTTTACACTTTTAACCTCTTAGTGACATAATTGATATTAGCCTTAAGGACCAATAATATTTTCCCCCTTTGTGTTCTAGCAGTCATAACTTTTTAATTTTTTTCTTCCAATTTTTTTTTTACTTTGCACAATTAGTTGTATTTTTTTTTTTAGGAACCATTTTGGGGCATATATAGTGTATTAAAGAACTTTTATTATTTTATTTTTAGTAGGAAAGATTAAAAAAAAGCTATTTTTACATTATTTTGTGGAATCTATTTATGGTGTTCACTATGTGGTAAAAATAACAATTTCTGCAATTGGTCCCTCATTCTCTTCCAGACTGAAGGAGGGCAGCTGCTTTAACTGCTCATATTTCTGGTTTGGTGCCAGCTATAGACATGGGAGGCAGGGGGGAAGAGTTTAAGGGAATTTTAGGAACAGGAGTGCAGCATTCTATGGTTATAAGTGGAAGTCTAAATTCACTAATCGAAAGGGACAGAGACAATTGAGGAGGCTGGTAGCAGCGCGCAGCCACGATCCACTGCTATAATAGGAGCGCTATGAAAAGAACAGTGCCCTGCCACTTAACGAATAAGAAAAAGGATGCAACACAACTGAGAGTTTTACATTGATTTATTCGGTCCTAAGAGATATTTTAATTGACTATGTAATAAAAGTTAAGTCTTAATAACAATAAACAAGAGGCATATGTAAAAACAAGGCAATTATTAGTCCAAAAGACTATTTGTAAATAAGTATATAAAGTACCCATATATATGCTTTGGGTCAAACTATTATAGTTGATTTAGTCTCCACATACACAGTTTTACACCCCAGCCATTTTTCTTCACTGCTGTAGGTCAGCTTTAAAGAGGCAGGGTGCTGTGGAGGTCACAGTTAAGGGGGCAGGTAGGGTGGCCATTCAGGCCACCCTCAAAAGACGGACTTAAAAACTCCACCCCCAGGCCCGCCAAGCCACGCCCAACTTGGTTAGACAACGCCCCTCCCACTCCGCAGCCGACAAGGATTGAAAAAATGAAGGTAAAAATCAACTTCTGTCAGCTGCAGGGGTGGAAGGAAGGGTGGCTTTCTCCCTGCAGCTCACGCTCAGACAGCACATTGCTGCTGTCTGAGAGTGAGCTGTTCAAAAGGACATCCCTGTGTGTCCCCACGGCCTGCACCGGACGGAGGACAGGGAGTCTGAAAGCCGGACTGTCCAGCCTAAAACCAGACCTCTGGCCACACTAGGGACAGGCTGCTGTGGAGGTCACAGTTAAGGGGACGGTCCACTATGGAGGTCAGTGTTAAGGGGCAGATTGCTGTAGAGGCCACTGTTAAGGGGACGGGGTGTTGTGGAAATCACTGTTAAGGAGATAGGGTACTGTGGAGGTCACAAATAAAGGGGTGATCGCTGTGGAAGTATCTGTTAAAAGGGTGGGCTGCTGTGGAGGTCACTGTTAAGGGGGCGGGATGCATGGAGGTCACTGTTAAGGGGGCGGGATGCTGTGGAGGTCACAGTTAAAGGGGCGGGCGCTGTGGAGGTCACTGTTATGGGGGCAGGGAACGGTGGAGGTCGCAGTTAAGGGGACGGTGCTCTATGGAGGTCAGTGTTAAAGAGCGGGGTGCTGTAGAGGTCACTGTTAAGGGGGTGGGGCATTGTTGAGGTCACATTTTAAGGGAACGGAGCTCTGTGGAGGTCGTGAAAAGGAAATGTTCCAGCACAAAGGTAAATCCACACGGTTGTTCGTCTTTATTGGTCTTCAAAATAAAATCACGTACAGCATGTATCTACACCCACCACCGTGGACGGTTAACATGTTTCGGACCTTACATGGTCTTTAATCATAACTCTGTGGAGGTCACTGTTAAGGGGGTGGGTTGCAATACGTGATGTGAACGCATAGCACCCGCACTGAATCCTGACCTATTCATTTCAATGGGTCTGTGTACATGAGCGTTGTTTTTCACGCATCACTTCTGCATTGCGTGAAAATCGCAGCATGTTCTATATTCTGTTTCTTTCACGCAGCCCTGGCCCCATAGAAGTGAATGGGGCTACATGAAAAACGCATTGCATCCACAAGCAAGTGCGGATGCGATGCATTTTTCATTGATGGTTGCTAGGAGATGTTGTTTGTAATCCTTCAGTTTTTAAATCACGCCCGTGAAAAACGCATCAAAATGCATCGCACCCGCGCAGAAAAAACTGAACAACTGAACGCAATCGCAGACAAAAATGACTGAACTTGCTTGCAAAATGTTGCGAGTTTAACTGAACGCACCCTGAACGCATCCGAACCTAATCCGTCACGCTCGTGTGAAAGAGGCTGTACTGTGGAGGTCACTAATAAAGGGGAGGCTGCTGTGGAGGTCACTGTTAAAGGGGAGGGCGCTGTGGATGTTACTGTTAAGGGGGCAGGCCGCTGTGGAGGTCACTGTTAAAGGGGCGGGGTACTGTAGAGGTCACTGTAATAGTGGATACTGTCGATTATCTTTTAACAACACACACAAACATTAATTAAAATATATGAAATGTACATGTGCAAAGCCTTGTCCTTCTGCTAGTAACTCCTATAAAAGGACACAGTAATATCCTAGATTAATTTATAGCATACGGCTTGAGTGAAGTTAAGGCTCCTTTAGACAAGTAGATTATCGTTATGATTTGAAAGCTTACCATTCATGGTGGATGATAATCTGCAATGTGAATATGTAACAAGTGAAAAATTTTACCGAAAATGGCCTTCAACACTTGTGAAATCATTGATGCCAACTATTAAATTATCATTTCTCGTTAATGAATTTTGGTAATGTAAATGTGCATTGTTTGACCTTTCACCGCTAGGCACGATGACTAGACCTATCAACACAATCAACGATCATCATTTAACCCATAGGATACCAGCGCCGTACATGTACGGCGCTGGAAACAGGGTTACAAATCCCAGTGCTATACAGCTATGGTAATACACTTACAGCCAATGCATTACAATGCAAAAGTATTGTAATGCATTGTAAAGGGGATCAGACCCCCAAAAGTTGAAGTCCCAGAGTGGGACAGAAAATAAAGATAAAAATGAAGTAATAAAAAAAAGTCAAAAAAAAAAAAAGTTTCAAGTAAAAAAAAAAAGTGTCCTTTTCCTAAAATGAAGTAAAAAAAAAGGGAAAAAGAGAAAAGTAGACATATTAGGTATCGCCATGTCCGTATCGACCTGCTCTATAAAAATATCACATGATCCACCCCCTCACAAAAAGTGTAATACCAAGTGATCAAAAAGGAGTATTTAGCTCAAAATGGTACCAATCAAATCGTCATCTCATCTCGCAAAAAATGAGATTCTACCTAAGACAATCTCCCAAAAATTTTAAATAATTTGCCTCTCAGAAACTGTCAACACAAAAACAAGATTTTATTCTGTTCAAAAAGGCTTTCACTGTGTAAAACTTAACAAAAATAAAAATGATATACATATTAGGTATCAGCGCGTCCATAACAACCACCTCTATAGAAATATCACATTATATGTCCCCTCCGGTGTATGTTGTAAAAAAATATAAATAAACTATGCCAAAACAGCTATTTTTTTCACCTTGCCTCACAAAAAGTGTAATACCAAGTGATCAAAAAGTCTTATGTACCCCAAAATGGTACCAATCAAATCGTCATCTTATCCTGCAAAAAAATAGACCCTACCTAAGACAATCGGACAAAAAAAATAAAACTATGGCTCTCAGAAAATTGCAACACAAAAACAAGATTTTATTCTGCTCAAAAAGGCTTTCCCTGTGTAAAACGTAACAAAAATAAAATTATAGACATATTAGCAATCAAAAAGTCTTTTGTACCCCAAAATGCTACCAATGGAAACATCACCTCATCCCGCAAAAAATGGGCCCCCACATAAGACAATCACTTAAAAAATAAAAACCAATGGCACCCGTAAACCAATCCATCACAATCTGCGCTGCAAAAGCCATATGGCGAGCTTTCCCTTCTGAGTCCCGCCATGTGCCCCCACAGCAGTTTACCAAAACATATGGGGTGTTGCCGTATTCAGGAGAAAATGTGCAAAAAAATATGGGGTGCTTTTTCTCCTGTTACCCCTTGTGAAAATAAAATTATTTAGGGCTAAAGCAACATTTTCTTGGAAGAAATGAAACTTTTCACTTTCACAGCCAAGTGTTTCCAAATTCTGTAAAACGCTTAGGGGGTGTAGTTTCTAAAGTGGGGTCACTTTTTGAGGGTTTCCACTGTAGGGGTATGTCAGGGTCTCTTCAAATACAAAATGGTGCCTAAAAACCATTCTAGCAAAATCTGTCTCCAAAATCTATATGGCGCTCCTTTCCTTCTGACCACTGCCACGTTGCCCATAGGGTAGTTTACCACCACATATGGGGTATTTCTGTAAACTGCAGAAACAGAGTAATGTATATTGAGGTTTATTTTGCTGTCAACCCTTGCTGTTTTGCAAGAAAAAATTGATTACCATAAAAAATCTACCAAAAAAGTGAAATTTTGAAATTTCACCTCCATTTTCCTTTAATTCTTGTGGAACACCTCAAGGGTTAACAAAGTTTGAAACATTAGTTTTGAATACTTTGAGGGTTGTAGTTTCTAAAATGGGGTCATTTATGGGTGGTTTCCATTACGTGAGCCCTCAAAATCACTTTGTAACTGAATTGGTGATCAAAAAATGGTTTTGGAAATTTTGGTGAAAATTGTAAAAATGGTTTCTAAACTTCTAAGCCTTCTAACGTCCTAAAAAAATTAAATTACATTTACAAAATGATGCCAACATAAAGCAGACATATGGGGAATGTTGACCGATAACTATTTTGTGAGGAATTACGATCTGTTTTAAAAGTAGAAAAATTCAAATTTAGAAAATTGTGCATTTTTCCAAATTTTTGGTAAATTTTTTATTATTTTATAAATAAAGGTGAAATATATCAACTCAAATCCAATTTTTTTTTTAAAACCAGCATTTAGCCGCTTTTCAGACAGGGGGCTATTTTATGCCCATATTATGGATGCGACAAATGGACCTCCTGCCGTTTATCAGAACCAGCGGTATGGCTCTCTAACTCATTTTCTGATGAACTTCTGGAGGTTTAGTTCCTCCAGCACCCATATTATACCTGCATAAAAGTCAATAGGGTGAAGGATTTATCATTTTTAATTTGGATTACAGCTTGTAGCGGGATGGAAAAGTATTCAAGTATGCTACATAATTCCCAGTACTTGCATTCAAAGTTGTTTTCTACGTTCCTGCAGTTTTTTCATTTTTTCATCACGTGCAGCATTTCTTTAACACATGCAGTAGATATTTGTGGTGTATGTAAACTCCTCGCATCTTACAGTTTTTTGCAGACTATTTTTTATTTGCATTGGGGCTTATATGCATTTTAGTTGCAAATTAGAATTTCTTTCCAGTTACAATCACTATTTGCTGCAAAGTTGCATGAAGGTGGTTGTGTTTATTAAATATCAGGATATATATACACAGTATGTTTTGTACTCTCAGCAAATGTAGATTTTTGTAACATTGTAGCTGTTTGCTGTGTACAGTTACATTTTTAAAACGTGGATGATGACCAAATAATAGATGGCCTCCATTCCTGTGTTTTTTTACAGCACAAGTTGTTGATGTAAACCCTTGTGGTATCAAAAATAGAACAAATCCAGCTTCCCCAAAAAAAATGATCTTTATTCGTTAAGGATAAAATCCAGACATCAAAAACATATGCAAAATATTGGTCCTTCATCATGACATCACTTGTGGTATATAGGAGTTTTGCATTCCTTAGTATATTATTTTTATGTGTAAACCTCTGCTTGGATGTGCATTTTACGTATATTTGTTTTGATGCATCTTTTAAAATAATTCATGTTTGTCACAAAATTACATGAAGGCGGACGTGGTTGTCAACAGTCCATCAAGACAATTGCAACCACCAGGTTGTCTGCCTTCAGGAAATATATAGTTTTGGGTGGGTCACTTACTTTTTAGGGAGTGTTGTCCCTGTATTTTGTAGATTACTTTTTAAAGAGGACCTTTCACCGATTCTTACCCTATGAACTAACTATACAGACATGTGGAGCGGCGCCCGGGGATCTCACTGCACTTACTATTATCCCCGGGCGCCACTCCGTTCTGCCGCTATGCCCTCCGGTATCTCCGCTTACTAAGTTATAGTAGGCGGAGATACCAGTCCCTAAGTTATGGTAGGCGGAGTCTGCCCTAGCGCTGGCCAATCGCAGCGCAGAGCTCACAGCCTGGGAGGTTATTTTCTCCCAGGCTGTGAGCTCTGCAATGCGATTGGCCAGCGCTAGGGCAGACTCCGCCTACCATAACTTAGGGAACGGAGATACCGGAGGGCATAGCAGGAGAACGGAGCGGCGCCCGGGGATAATAGTAAGTGCAGAGAGATCCCCGGGCGCCGCTCCACATGTCTGTATACTTAGTTCATAGGGTAAGAATCGGTGAAAGGTCCTCTTTAAACATTTGCAGCATAAAAAAAGATTTTTGGTCTTTTCAGTTCTGGTGATTTTATGAAGATAAGTGCATGTAAATTTAGGCCTAAGTAGTATAACTTGCTGTGCATATAACCTTGCATGAAATCTAGGTTTTATTTGTACAACTGAAAATGTCCAAACACCCCTGGCAGCAAGAGGGTTAAAGTAGAAATGTTTGTTGTGTTGTATTTATGGTGCGACAGGCTGTGGCTGGAGCCCTCAACTTGTTTACTAGCTGAGCACATTTAGAAATTGGGTGTGATCACACATCCTGTCTGAGAGCACAGCGCTGATGGATGCCTTTGCCTGAGGTCACTTGTTATTCAGCACTTTATAAGCTCAGAAAAGTTAAGGGTACTTTCACACTAGCGTTTTTCTTTTCCGGTATTGAGTTCTGTCACAGGGTCTCAAAACCGGAAAAAAACTGATCAGTTTTATCCTAACGCATTCTGAATGGAGAGCATTCCGTTCAGTATGCATCAGGATGCATCAGTTCAGTCCCTCTTACGTTTTTTTGGCCGGAGAAAATACCGCAGCATGCTGCAGTTTTTTTTTCTCCGGCCAAAAATGCTGAACACTTGCCAGAATGCCGGATCCAGCATTAATTTCCACTGAATTGTATTAGTGCCGCATTGACGGATCCGTTCTTCCGGTCCGCGCATGCGCAGACCTTTTAAATCTATTAAAAAAAAAAAAAAAAGCGGATCCGTTTTTCCAGATGACATCGGAGAGACGGATCCGGTATTTCAATACATTTGTCAGACGGATCCAGATCCGTCTGACAAATGTATCCGTTTGCATCCGGATTGCCGGATCCGGCAGGCAGTTCCGGCGAGGGAACTGCCTGCCGGAATCCTCTGACATAAGTGTGAAAGTACCCTAAATAAATGAGAAAATTATTTCAATAGGATTCACTACTGGTTTTTCAGTAGTAGCTAAGAGTACGTTCTATTCATGTCCTGTGTCTGGTCATTGTCAGCTCAAGCTTTCTTCCTGATGGAATTGTCTTTCAGGTTCTGCCGAGGTGTGTCATTTCAGGAAAAAAGCACTGTATGCAGAAAATCTGATGGAGTCTACAATGGTGTCTCGAAGCTGTTGTGAATAGAGACTCAACCTCTTGTTACACTGGCCCTTGTTCCAAAACTGTATGCATGACACTAGGGAAAAATGGCAGAACTAAGTTTAACTCCTTAAGGACACAGACTTATTTCACCTTAACCACCTCCCGTCCGCACGTTGACTATAAACGTCCGGGAGGTGGTTCTCTATTTCTGAATGGACGTTCCAGAACGTCCATTCAGAAACTGCAGCTGCACACTAAGCGTGCAGCTGCTGATCGGGTTGCCCGCTGTCAGTGACAGCAGGGCAACCCAGAGAGAAGGCAGGGACAGTGGCCAGGTGTCCCTGCCTTCTGGATCGCTGCATACACAGCGCTCACCGAGCAGGAAGCTCAAAATAGACATATTTGGTATTGCCGCGTCCGTGACGGTTGGCTCTATAAATATATCACATGATCGACCAAGTCCGATAAACACCATAAAAAATAATAATAATAACTGTCAAAAAAAAACAAAAAGTGCAACACCAAGTGATCAAAAAGGCGTATGTCCCACAAAATGGTACCAATAAAACAGTCACCTCATCCCGCAAAAAATTAGCCCGTACACTTTATTTCCTGTGATGTTATGTCCATGGGTGTGTCAAAGCAGCAACAGGGGCAGTAATAGGGAAGTGTTTATGTACTGTGTTTATGTACCTTATGTACCTATCTGTGTGGGAGGTGCTATAAACTAGCTGGGCCCTGTTAGGGGCAGTACTGGAGCTGTGGTAGAGATGGGAGAAGTGCATCATGGGTTTGGTTGGATACAGCAACAGGAAGTGCTGCATATAGGATGGAAACAAACCAGAGTGACTGGTTTACATGATGAAAATGGGTAAGAGTTCAAACTGAAAAGCATGGGGAAGATATACATGAGGTAAGCAACTGCTTGAGCATATCTGTAAAAAAAAGAAAAAAGCCATAGTAATCCTGGAAAACCCCTTTAAAGGCTCTGGGATACAATGGTATTATAGCTCATTTATTCTTCCGGAAGCATTGCTTATAAGGGAAAGTAAATCCGTACTTACCATACCCAGCAAAGCCTAAATGGCAGCGCACAATAAACACAATGGGCTCGGCCTGTGATACAATTACCAAACACAATGGGATAACTGAATCACTTACAGGCAGAAAACACACATTTTTCTCCAAAACACAGAAAACACCCCAAAGCCCCACATATTCCTATACATTATACATCTCTATATAGTTTTGATCTGGGCGAACAACATATCCAGAAATCACCCAGATCCGAGCAAGTCACATTTGACCGACCACAAGCATGGCTTTTCTGCCTAAAAGAGTTCCACAGATTTAGGCTGTGCGGCCGATCTACCTTCTCCTTCAAAGTTTTAATATATGGGCCATAATCCTGAGGCAAAAGGCTGGCAAACAGGCCCCTCCAAAAGCCAGTGGCGAGGTTATTTCCGCCACAATATATATTTTCTGCATCTAAATATATTTAGCTTTAATTTAATCAAACAAAGCCATAAATGAAAAAGTCTTTAATTTAACTTGCATTGAAATCTTCAAACTTTAATGCATCAAAAACAATCTAATACATATATGTTCATGGCAAATGACTTCCATTTCATAATTTATTTTGTACACACAAGCAGAAATATTCTAAATTTCCACTAGGTGGTGCAGTTTGTATATTTTGTGTCTTTTTGAACTGTGCTGTTCAGTATCGGGACTTTCCATGAACATCTGAATGAAGTGCTAAAATCAGGATGTCAGATACTAATGTCTCTTCATAAAACAATGTAAAATATGTGTATTATACCATTTGATGACTGAGCTAAAATAATCTTCACTAAATATGCATTTGTTGAAAAAAATATACAGTCAGCATTCAAGTACAAAATGAACAGAGCTACCGGGCGCCTCCTAATGAAGCACTGTTAATAACAATGATGGCCGGCAATGTAATTGCACTTACCAGAACTAGTTGTGCTACTTCAGGCACAACTTTGAGAAGTGCTTACACTTCTGGAATGAACACTGCACCCAACCAAGTGGGATATCCATGCTGGAACCCGAACCTCAACATTGATGATGATAAATAGCAGAATTTGTTGCTTTAACATTCAATAATGTATGGTAAATATTATTATTGTTATTATAATTTGTTCACATTCATATATTCATTTATGTAATAATTTTTATTTTATTTTTCCATTTAATATTCATGTGTTTTGGGTAATTTTTCTTGACATCACAATCATTTCATAATATGACACTTATATTAGTATCTATGTTTTTTTTTTTTTTTTAGATCTGCGTCTCTTTTATTATGATTTATTTATAATTTTTTCAATACAGTATGGTTCATACTATGACGTTTGCACTTATTTTTCACTTCTGGGGCATTGCTATAAATTGGCAATGGTGTCTGTATTCGTTGGCCTGAGGAAGGAGGCGGACCACCTCCGAAGCACATTGCCCTCTGCTTGTCTATTTTTAAGTGTTTTTAATGACTTATGTGCAATAAATTACAGTTGTAGTGTTCAGTGCCCCAGAACACAATTTTTTCTGCTTTTGTTTTCACTCATATTTCATTCAATGTCACACCAGTACGTTCACCAGAATTGAAAAATACAAATACATTTTGAAAGAAAAAATATAATTGTTATAAAGAAACGTAATAAATTGCATTTTAAATAAAAAAGGGAAAAAAAAACTTGACCTGTCACATTTTAAGTCCTTCCACTTTCTTTACTTCTAAACCTTTTGTCGAGTGAAGCGCAAAAGTATCTAAAAGCAATAATAAATGTGCTGCAAGGCTTGTACAACAGTGGGGTATTTTTGCCACAAATTAAGCCATAATTCTGGGACAGTAAATCTCCCCCTCTGTTCTGTATGTTTGTGGTCTTCAAAATCTCAAACTCTTATTCTGTATCGCAGTCTTCTAGGCTGTTTTCACGCAAGCATTTTTTTCATCAATATTACATCCTTATTTTTTCTCCACAATGCAGAGATAATGTTACTCCATGAGACTTATACATGAGTGTATTATATCGCAGGACCGCAGTGAGAAAGAGTTTGAATGGAGCTTCAGTTGAGCATCTGTGGAGCTGTTCCATTCAAAGTCTATGGGGCTAACAGAGAAAGGCGAGTTCAGATGGTTCCTTCAGCCCTATTGAGATTGAATGGTGACAGTATATAGTGTTTAGAAAACTTCTGGTTATATGCTGCGTAAAATCTGAATTGTATTACCTACCATGCACAGTCCATTGGAGTGTGCACTGGAGAGTCAAGCTTGTTACATAAATACTGTACCAGAACCTAGCCCAGTCAGACCTGACCTCAATGTTAATTTAGTCCTCAGACCAGTCTCCTAGATAAATTCAGACCTCTGACACTCCCCGCCCCCTAAATAAATTCAGATCCAAGACATGACCTCAAAATTAAAGGAGTTGTCTAGGCATTAAACATTTCTCACTTTTGAATGTATAGGATACAAGTAAAACACTTATTAATATACTGCCTGGTGTGAAATCAGAAGCTACAAGACTTCCTGCATGGGGAAGGGAGAGATAACAGCTTACACAAGAGCGCAATTACAAAAACAACAGTTTATTAGTGCGTGTGTTACTTGTACAGTAAAGTTTTTTTTCTGCCCATACAAGTCCTTTAATTCAGAGTTCAAACCAGGGCCCAGACTTCAAAATGAATAAAGTGCACAGACCAAACTGCTAAACAAATTCGGACCCTGACAAGACCTTAGAAAATAATTCCTAAATAAATTCAGACTGTGGATCAGACCAAAAAATTCAGACTCTACTGGGGGTCCTCTCCTTAATATTTACACATACACTATACACAGTTACTCCACACATGCATAGACACTATGTAAATCTATGGATTTGTACTGATTTGTGCAAAATTGTTACAACATGCTACACATTTGCTGCAATTTCCTTAGAATATTGTCGGAAACAAGGTGTTTTTGAGCAAATCATGATGATATTTTTGCGACCATTTTGCTCAGACTTCAGCAAAATGTATACATAAATATATGAGGACTGATTTTGATTAATTTATTAATTTGATGCTCCATGCGGTCAAAGAAGATTGCTACCTGAGGCATCTCCAACTTGCCTCATGCATGGTGTGGCCCTGTCTAGTAGTATTAAATTCCCCCTGTAACCTCACTGTAGTGAATTGTGAAGGCACCACCAATCAAAAAAAGTTAGTTTAATATGTTGGTAATCTGACCTTAAATCCAAGTGCCAGGTTAAAAATCCCTATTTTGTATTTGTGACTACTTTTATGGTCCAAGAGATTATAATTATGCATGCAAAGAAATGTAAAAGCATTTGTCGATATCTTAAAGTACATTGTCGTACAGAAGGAGGCAATTTAACTTTCATGCAGTGTTTTTCCCAAACTTTCTTTGGTTTGCATTTATTTCCACACGAATGTCTCAATTATCTTTTGAAGTTTCCCTTTTGCTCTGTAAATACAGAATGTCATTTCTCAGGTGAAATGTTGACAGCTGTAGTTGAATTATTCAGAAACACTACAAAAATCCATCAAGAAAGAAAAAATACAAGCAACAAATTATGTTAATGGTTGCTATTTAAATATGGACAGCAACCAAAATAGTGGGGGGGGAAACCATTTACAGATTATTTTAAGATATTTTCTTCAAAGGTGCCACTTATTTCTATGTACATTGAGCAGTCTGTATCCACTAGGACTTCAGGAGGTCCCAATTGCTGGATGGCTCTAAAATGTTCCCCTGAAGAGCTGAATCCCCTCTATCACTCATGGTTCATCTTCCATCCTCAATTTACCCTCTTTATTAAACATGACTTACATTTTTGCTAAAAGATTGTGTATCTATTCCTTTTGTTGAAGGTATAAACCTCTGACATTCCAATAGTTTATTATAACTGGATTCAACCTAAATAAACTGTGCCTTTGTTCAAATCTTGGTCATGGTTTCAAATTTAAATGGAAAACATGATGCCGTGTGAAATCCATCGCATGATGGACAGCAGCGTTGCCGGATGAACCCTATTGACCTATAACATTGCCTGTTGGGTTCCACTCTTGAGTGCATCGTTTGATGGAAAAATAGTGTTGCATACAGAAATGACAGAATCCGAGACAGAAGCTCCTAAGCAAACCTCCAACACAGATGTGAACATAGCATGAGTCCTACATGCCTCTTACCTCGTCCATTTATAATGGAAGCCAGAACGCAGAGTTTTTTCCATCGTTTTTTTTTCTCATGCCGTGTAGTTTTCCTCAAAAAGGGTGGAACTTGCAACAGAAGCTCTGACAATCTGTACAGAGCCTAACTCAACTAATATTTCTTAGATGGGTTTTCCGATTTGAATCAACATTCTTTAAAGGGTCACTGAGCTTTCACAAAAGTTTTCCTATGTCATAATGATATATCAAAGGTTTTGATTGGTGGGGGTCTGAGTGCTGAGACCTCCACCAATTGCTAGAACAAGGAGAGAAATGCTCTCACATAGCGCACTGTCTCTCCTTGCTGAAGGAGATAAAAGCAAGACAGGCAAATAGACTTTCTATTAACTCCTTCCCCTGCCTCTCCTGCAGCATTCAGACCCTCCTGATCAAAAATCTGTTGTCACGATCACCCTTATTGCTCCTATTTTCATTCTGGGCTGTGGTCAAATGACCATGTTCATGTAGCTCTTGCGTATTTCCTGTGATGTTATGTACATGGGTGTGTCAAAGCAGCAACAGGGGCAGTGATAGAGGAGTGTCTGTGTAACTAGCTGGGTGGGAGGAGCTATAAACTAGCTGGGCGTTGTTAGGGGCGGTGCTGAATTAGTGGCAGAGATGGGAGAAGTGCATCATGGGCTTGGTTGGATACAGCAACAGGAAGTGCTACCTACCAGAATGAGGTAAATAACTAAATTAGCTCATCTGTTAAAAACCATAGTAATCCTGGAAAACCCTTTTAAAGTGAAGCTCCGCCTATTAGTAACATTTGTAAATATCTTTGTATTTCTGCATTGAGCTCTTTTGGACTGGAAACAGAAAAAAGCAGCAAAAAAATCTTGGTGTCCAAATGGTCATCTTTCGCAAACACTTTACATTGGACTAGTCCTTTCCCTACTTCTTGTTGTATTATGGGAGAAGGGTCAGATGATTGCCTGTTCTGCTATTCTCACTAAAGTAGTGGAAGCCACCCAGGGTATGCTGGTCTGTATAGTGCTGCCTTCTTGGTGCAGAATTATTCAGATCATGGGAACTGTCTATTCAAATGTGCCCAACCAGCTTTTTGATCACGGAGCAAAGAAGATCAAGACTCTCATGGAATCAGGGGGGGAAAGGTTTACATCTCTGAGCCCGTGATTGTGTCTTGCAACCCTTGCATCTGTATCATTTACCAGTATTATTATCATAAAAGCACAAACATACTGTCATACAGCAAAATGATGTCATGGATACAGTATAGCTGGTTAAAATACATGCAAATCATTTCTGATGAGTTTTCTTTTCTTTTCTCAGGTTACTTGTGATGCTTAGAAGAATGCACAGCTCTACCTATCCATAATGCCTAGCAGCATGTCAGGTATGGCCATTGCTTTTAAGATGGATCTTTAATTATTCATTACTAAGAGAATATGCCCCCTGACTTGAGCATTATTGCAGTTCATGCTCTCGCTTAATCACGCAAGGCAAAGGCCTTTTCTGGAGTTCTAGTGACGAACCAGGCTCTCCTTAGGGCAGCCAGGTGGGGGCTTCAGCCTGGCAGTGAGCCCGGTGAAGTCACCGGCACTGATGGGCGGGTTTTAGCGCTGCCCTAGCCTGTAAAACAGCTAGGGCAGCACTAAAGCCGACCCATCAGAGCAGGTGACGTCACCGAACACACTGCTGGGCAGAAGCCTCCGCCTGGCAGTGTGTTATTTTAAATAAAAGAGCCCTTGCCCTGCGCGATCCAGGGGGACTGCATAGGTGAAATTATGGGTATGTCCAGGTTCAGCTCTGAACCCAGACAACCCCTTTAAGGCTGACTGACGGACTACCATTCAGCTCTGTGATAGTTTGAAAATAATGGCCCATATTTATCATTGTATCATTGTATTTGTGCCTTTTGTAATCCAAAACGGTGTTTTATCTGTTGTGAGATACATTTATTATTTGTGGCATTTACTATTTGTGGCAGAGATTAGAGCTATTTGCGCCATGCACGTCACTTTCTAAAAGTGAATTGATAAGTGACTGTGACTTGCTACGTAGCCAGGATTTAGCAACGTTTATGAATTGCAACTTTTTAAAATGTTGAAAATATTTAAGAAATCTCACTGCAGTATGTAGGTGACATGAAAACTAATGAAACATCTCTACGCATATTTATCAACATCGTGTGAGATAAATCATTTCACTTTTCACTGTTTCTTCCAATTTGGTGGTTCACAGATTTGTATTCATAATATACAATGGAGAATCAATTTAATAATTATTTTATTAACTTTGCCTAAAGAAAATTTCAAACTGATGGCATTTTAATGGCCTGCATATTACAAAATGATGCATGAAATATTGAAACTTGAATTTGAAAAATAAATATGCATTTTATTTTTACTTCACATATGCAACATCACTGATTTTCTACTTTTATTACAATAATAATACAAAATCATCCTTCCCTCCCATATACACCATGCAAAAAAGGTTAGTAGATATATAACAGATTATATATATTCTTACTTTTCAGCTCATTGGCACATTTTTCTGTTTCTATGAATGCTTTTCCCAGATCTATACAGTATATCTTTCATGTTGTAACAGACACTTGATATATTTAACCCAATCCTGACTTGTGGAAGGTTCAGTA
Organism: Bufo bufo; assembly: GCF_905171765.1. Taxonomy (NCBI): domain Eukaryota; kingdom Metazoa; phylum Chordata; class Amphibia; order Anura; family Bufonidae; genus Bufo; species Bufo bufo. The sequence goes on along the minus strand of NC_053393.1, from coordinate 411,470,309 downwards.
TGCTTATGTCTAGTTGATACGTATTGTTTAACTCCACTTTGTAAAAGTTTTGGGCTTCCTTTATTCACTATCGAATCTATAGATAAAAAACACACCGCGCCAAAATAACGCATCGCCAGATAAAGCACCAGAAGGTGTTGGGAGGCTGTGTAGTACCACAATCACCTCTTGTTGTTGTGAAAACCAGTCACAATGCTGTTAGGGCATATAGTGGCAGCACAACACAGTGCGGGTGATAGACAATCCCCAATGATTAACAATTTTGGCACCAAGCATTAAATACCTATGTTTAGTGATGTAATAATACATCAGTGAGCTAGAGTGAGTTAATAGTGAATTAAATGAAGGGGGAAAAAAAAAAACTAAAAACTGTCCGGTGCTGCCAAAGAAGGAGTATAAAAAAGTTTTTTCCTTTATTATTAAATAGAATAACAGATAAAGGCAATGCGTTTCATTGTGGACATCACATATTCATCAGGCCATGTACAATTCCAAATATATTATATATATATATATATATATATATATATATATATATATATATACACTGCTCAAAAAAATAAAGGGAACACTTAAACAACACAATGTAACTCCAAGTCAATCACACTTCTGTGAAATCAAACTGTCCACTTAGGAAGCAACACTAAGTGACAATCAATTTCACATGCTGTTGTGCAAATGGGATAGACAACAGGTGGAAATTATAGGCAATTAGCAAGACACCCCCAATAAAGGAGTGGTTCTGCAGGTGGTGACCTGACCACTTCTCAGTTCCTATGCTTCCTGGCTGATGTTTTGGTCACTTTTGAATGCTGCCGGTGCTTTCACTCTAGTGGTAGCATGAGACGGAGTCTACAACCCACACAAGTGGCTCAGGTAGTGCAGCTTATCCAGGATGGCACATCAATGCGAGCTGTGGCAAGAAGGTTTGCTGTGTCTGTCAGCGTAGTGTCCAGAGCATGGAGGCGCTACCAGGAGACAGGCCAGTACATCAGGAGACGTGGAGGAGGCCGTAGGAGGGCAACAACCCAGCAGCAGGACCGCTACCTCCGCCTTTGTGCAAGGAGGAACAGAAGGAGCACTGCCAGAGCCCTGCAAAATGACCTCCAGCAGGCCACAAATGTGCATGTGTCTGCTCAAACGGTCAGAAACAGACTCCATGAGGGTGATATGAGGGCCCGACGTCCACAGGTGGGGGTTGTGCTTACAGCCCAACACCGTGCAGGACGTTTGGCATTTGCCAGAAAGCACCAAGATTGGCAAATTCGCCACTGGCGCCCTGTGATCTTCACAGATGAAAGCAGGTTCACACTGAGCACATGTGACAGACGTGACAGAGTCTGGAGACACGGTGGAGAACGTTCTGCTGCCTGCAACATCCTCCAGCATGACCGGTTTGGCATTGGGTCAGTAATGGTGTGGGGTGGCATTTCTTTGGAGGGCCGCACAGCCCTCCATGTGCTCGCCAGAGGTAGCCTGACTGCCATTAGGTACCGAGATGAGATCCTCAGACCCCTTGTGAGACCATATGCTGGTGCGGTTGGCCCTGGGTTCCTCCTAATGCAAAGCAATGCTAGACCTCATGTGGCTGGAGTGTGTCAGCAGTTCCTGCAAGACGAAGGCATTGATGCTATGGACTGGCCCACCCGTTCCCCAGACCTGAATCCAATTGAGCACATCTGGGACATCACGTCTCGCTCTATCCACCAACGTCACGTTGCACCACAGACTGTCCAGGAGTTGGCAGATGCTTTAGTCCAGGTATGGGAGGAGATCCCTCAGGAGACCGTCCGCCACCTCATCAGGCGTTGTAGGGAGGTCATACAGGCACGTGGAGGCCACACACACTACTGAGCCTTATTTTGACTTGTTTTAAGGACATTACATCAAAGTTGGATCAGCCTGTAGTGTGTTTTTCCACTTTAATTTTGAGTGTGACTCCAAATCCAGACCTCCATGGGTCCAAAAATTTGATTTCCATTTTTTTTTTTGTGTGAATTTGTTGTCAGCACATTCAACTATGTAAAGAACAAAGTATTTCAGAAGAATATTTAATTAATTCAGATCTAGGATGTGTTATTTTTGTGTTCCCTTTATTTTTTTGAGCAGTGTATATATATATATATATATATTATATATCAGACATTTAGCAAATTATCGAAAGGTTACATGTATCCCAAAGTAGTATCAATAGAAAATACAGGTTGACTGATCCATCAGTAGAAAACTAAGGCTACTTTCACACTAGCAGCACGGACCTCCGACAGGCTGTTCCCTCGGGTGAACAACCTGTCGGATCCGTTCTGCCGCTAGTGAACGTGTGCCCCTGGACTGCCGCTCCGTCCCCAATGACTATAATGGGGGCGGGACCGAGTTCCGGCAGAAGCACGGCAGCACACGGCGAGAAGCAGCCTGTCGGAGCTCCGTGCCGCTAGTGTGAAAGTAGCCTAAGTTATAGGTGTCAGAATATGTCAACATTTATGTCAAGCATTTTAATTTGTTGAAAAGTAGTAAAACATAACAAAAAACACAAAAATTTGATAAATCTATTATCACACTGACCAGCAGATTAAAGTAAAAATTTTACTTTTACTGCGTGCTTAACACCGTAAAAATGAAACCCTAAAAACGATGGCTAAATTGCATGTTTTTTCACACTGTCAGACCAAAATGGTGGCATTAAAAATATAACTTGTCCCACGTAAAACAAGCTTTCATACACTCACCTAAAGAATTATTAGGAACACCATACTAATACGGTGTTGGACCCCCTTTTGCCTTCAGAACTGCCTTAATTCTACATGGCATTGATTCAACAAGGTGCTGATAGCATTCTTTAGAAATGTTGGCCCATATGGATAGGATAGCATCTTGCAGTTGATGGAGATTTGAGGGATGCACATCCAGGGCACGAAGCTCCCGTTCCACCACATCCCAAAGATGCTCTATTGGGTTGAGATCTGGTGACTGTGGGGGCCATTTTAGTACAGTGAACTCATTGTCATGTTCAAGAAACCAGCTTTGTGACATGGTGCATTATCCTGCTGGAAGTAGCCATCAGAGGATGGATACATGTTCTCATTCTGTTTACGCCAAATTCGGACTCTACCATTTCAATGTCTCAACAGAAATCGAGACTCATCAGACCAGGCAACATTTTTCCAGTCTTCAACAGTCCAATTTTGGTGAGCTCGTGCAAATTGTAGTCTCTTTTTCCTATTTGTAGTAGAGATGAGTGGTACCCGGTGGGGTCTTCTGCTGTTGTAGCCCATCCGCCTCAAGGTTGTGCGTGTTGTGGCTTCACAAATGCTTTGCTGCATACCTCGGTTGTAACGAGTGGTTATTTCAGTCAAAGTTGCTCTTCTATCAGCTTGAATCAGACGGCCCATTCTCCTCTGACCTCTAGCATCCACAAGGCATTTTTGCCCACAGGACTGGCGTATACTGGATGTTTTTCTCTTTTCACACCATTCTTTGTAAACCCTAGAAATGGTTGTGCGTGAAAATCCCAGTAACTGAGCAGATTGTGAAATACTCAGACCGGCCCGTCTGGCACCAACAACCATGCCACGCTCAAAATTGCTTAAATCACCTTTCTTTCCCATTCTGACATTCAGTTTGGAGTTCAGGAGATTGTCTTGACCAGGACCACCCCCCTAAATGCATTGAAGCAACTGCCATGTGATTGGTTGACTAGATAATTGCATTAATGAGAAATAGAACAGGTGTTCCTAATAATTCTTTAGGTGAGTGTATGTCAACGACAAAGTAAAAAAGTTAAAATTTTCATCAATATCAGATCAGCGGGGGTCCAACTCCTGTCACCTCTGCCGATCAGCTGTTTGAAGAGAAGGGAGCGTTCACACAAGTGCTGTTTTCTCTGCTCTGTTTACCTGCTGGCCACAACAATTTCAGTGGTGACCAGTGTAATTACAAGTATGGCACCCCCATTCACTACTATGGGATGGCTATGTCGGTTCAAGTGAATACTACAGAGCCATCCATAGAAAGGAATGGGGAAGCCATACTTGTGCAGGGGCGCACCATTGCCTAAAATACAAAGGCAAACACAACACGTGACAGCACTCTGGCACTCTGCGAACATTGGGGCAGATTTATCGTAGCCAGTAGTGTACCCCGGTCTATGGCAACCAGGCAAGCTGCCGGATGCTGTGCTTCATTTATGACGAGGGAGATGAAATGGCTTTGGATAAAAAGCAACTATGTTTCCTTATCCTGTTATATGCTAGTTATACTTAGTATGTACTTACATATTACCTGGAATCACAAATCAATCCATCAATAAACCTTCTTATTAAAGCCTACTATTTTAGGAATATTACGTACGCACTTCTTTTGGCAAATTGTCGATGAAGAATTTAGTGACATGCATGGATGGCCAGTTAAACCAGATCTCATCGTTTTATTACCAGGCAGGTATTGCTTCCACATCTATACATGACTGTACACTGCGTGCAGTGAAGATCAACTTCATTTTCTTTATTAACTGATTCACACTAGCGTTAGGAGAAGCAGCAGCCTGTTCAGTCATAAATGGCAGGTTTCGGTTATATAAAAACCTCTGCAGGCGGGTGATCACCACCTGATCCCATTATATTGAATAAGAATTCGGCAATTTGCGGCATTATCCGGCAATTTGCGGCATTATCCGGCAATGCAGCATACAGTGAACTACGGCAGGCTGACTGATATGAACTTACCCCTACGCAGCACGTTGTAAGCATGATCATCTTCAATTTATTTCAGGAGCAAACATATACATACGTAAGAATAGTGTACGGGCTGCCAGCTTACCATAGAACATCAGTTTTTATTTGGCAAAAAGAATATGTAATAAAGAAGAAGATTTCTTTACGAGCGCCAATCTGAGATCCAGTCATCTGTATATTGTTTCCATGGTTATGACCACCCTGCAATCTAGCAGTGGTGGCCGTGCTTGCACAGTATGGGAAAAGGTTCTGGCCTTCCATTTATTAAGGGGCTTCCCAGGCTCTTAATGAATGGTAGCTAAGCTCCAGTTACCCAACATGGCTGCTACACTTACAATGGAGCTGGGCTACCCTACACCTACTTCAGTGCTGCCACTGAACCGTGCAGCCCTGTGTAGGAGCCCAGTTTGCTCTGGTTTGTCATATTGATTCATTTTGTAAAGGTAATTGAAAACAATCACTTATAGAGACACTGATGGAAACCTTCTCTATCTGTCAGAAATACATTAGATATCCCCCTTTTGTAATACTTGTTAGCGCTATTACTGCAACATATATCTGGTTTCGCTAGAGAAGCGGTCTGCATATTTTACTCTACAAGTATGGACAGGATAAGGACAGTATAAAATGTAAACTTTATTGATGTTTGTGTGTGGGGGGGTACAAATGTTTGGTGCAGATTATTTGACACTGGTAAAAAAAAAATTGCTTAAACAATGGCTAAGTGAATAAAAGATTTACTAAGCAGTGATAAAAGACATACTGTATACAGATCACATACAGAACAAAGTAAAGAAACAGTCACTTAACCTGAAATCAAATCTTGGAGAATCTCCTCCTATGCTGCTGGCCAGAGCCCAGGATGGTAGATACAATAGACAGGGTAGTCTTCTTATACAGACGTCTTGTTTGGAGTTTCCCCTCTATTACATGTAGATATCTTTATATACCCCCAATGCCCCCCCTCCAAGATAGCCATAGAGTCTTTTTTTTTTTTTTTTTATAAATATATTTTATTTTCAAAAAGATAGAATACAACAATCTTCTGTTTCAATATCACAACACAATGAAGTATGAATGCATTAATAACTTCATCTCGTCCTAAACTAAATTTCCATTTTATTTATAAACCCCCCTGTCCCTCCCTCCACCCCCCCTTTTTCTTTCCGCGGGGCTGCCGTGTCTACATCTTTGTCATTGTTTCCAGTTACCCCCTTTCTCCTCCGCAGAACTGCCGCATCTACCTCGACTGTCATTATTTCCAGTTACCCCAGATCCGCAGCCAGACTGCCTTTTTCCCTGCTGTTTGGGCTAGAATATGTTCGTACTGCCTCACCCTATTCATCCACTCCATCCACTCCTGAAAACTGGGGTATTTCATGGTGCCCCAGTGTTTAACAATTGTTATTTTGGCTAGTGCAATGCCCCGGAACCACAGTATCTGCTCAGTTTTGTTTTTGTCTGTCTCTGGGAGTATACCCAGGATAACATAATCAATGCATGCCTGGTACTTCATAGGGGAGCAATCCTGCAATTTCCGGAATATTTTAATCCAATATTAATTTATCCCTGGGCATTCCCACAGCAGATGTTTATAATCTCCTATTCTGTTTCCTATCTTTATAAATGGTATGCAGTAGTGCTGGTGTATAATAGAGGCGGTGTATAATTTTCAAAAGGATCCATGCGTGGGCGGGTGACACAGTCGATCTTTTAATATTTCTGTACACTGTGTTCCACATAATAGGTTCCCCTTTATGTAGGTCTCTTTCCCATTTAGCCTCACCCCTAAATGTGGTCGTTTTTGTATGTTCATATTTTAACTTAGCGTAAATGTGTGATATAGAAGTGTTAAGTGTCATATCTTGACAGAAATCTAAAAAAGTGTTCCTTACTATCTTCAAATAATTCTTATTCTCCGTGTAATATATAGCGTGACGTAGTTGTTCATATCGAAATTTATCAATAAGTCCTAATTTAACGTCTGGTAAAATTTCATTTAAGGGCTTAATCAGTCCTTTATGAAAAACTTGTGCAATTAAATATATCCCATGTTTTTCCCAATATTCAGCGTGACCTAGTTGCATAACTTGTGGTAAGTGTGCATTCCCCCACAATGGGGTGTACTGAACTGATTCAGATACGCCCACCATATCTCTAATTTGTTGCCAGATATACCCAAGCATTCTACTAAACGGGTTTGTTATTATATTCTTCTTAAAAATACCATTTTCGAGAGAATGGAAAAGATCCGCCCATGGTCTACACTCCCCAAAAAGAAGACGAACGCATTTATTCTTTCGATTCCTCACACACCATCTCAATTGGGCAGCTAAAGCCATAGAGTCTTCTAGTGCATTGTGCAGTATGCATGTGCTGAACACCTTGTGTGGATTCTAAGGGGCATTTGCTAGGAAAAGTAGCAAAAAATTTATAATTAAAGTAGTAATATTCATTTTAGCACATTTACAATAGCTTTTTAATAAAGTGTAGCTGAAGGTCTAGGTCATTGATGGGCAAACTGCCGCTCTCCAGCTGTTGTAAAACTACAAATCCCATCATGCCCTGCTGTAGGCATACTGGGAGTTGTAGTTTTACAACAGCTGGAGAGCCGCAGTTTGCCCATCCCTGGTCTAGGTGCACTTTAGACAAAAGAACATGTGTCCAATAGTTTTGTTGCTCCAACACTGCATTTGGAAACGTTGCCATGGAACCATAGAGGTTCTGTGCCAAAAAAAAAAGTTAATAAAAGTTTAAAAACACACCTTTTTCCATTGAAAAATATTTTTTCAATGGAAAAAAGTGCAAAAATAGACTCTCTTCTGCATATTTACTATTGCTGCAGCCCTAAAGGGCATTTGACAGCAGATTTGTGCCTATGAAACTGGCTGACCTGTTGCATGTGCACTTTGCAGCTGATAGAATCTGTGTTGGTCCCCACAAAAAAGGGGATAAAAAGCAATCAAAGTGTTATGTAGGTCTTGGGATGCGGCAATGCAAAACAATTTTCTTTTTTTCTCTTTTTAGAAAAAGAGTTTTTATTATGCAAAAGTAGTAAAATGTAATAAAAATAAACTTTGTATTTGATATCGCTGTAATTGTACAGGGAATAAAGGTATCATTTTATGCTGAAAGATTAACACTGCAAAAGTTATAACTTAAAACTTAGAGGCAGTATTGGTGTTTTTTCCCTTTCTTCCTCCCCCCCCAAAAAAAAGTTAATAAAAGTTAATCAGTAAGTTATGTGTACCCCCAAAATAGTGCAATTAAAAACTACAACTTGTCCTGCAAAACCACAAGCCCTCATTCAGCTACATTGATGGAAAAATAAAAAAGTTATAGCTCTTGAAATGTGATGGTGAAAAAAATTGCTTGGCCAGTAAGACCCAACATGGGATGGTAAGTGGTTTAGAAATAACCACTTGTATATACATTCATCATACTCAATTATTTGTTCAGTATTTGACCCAATGACTGGCAATGCTTCAATACTAAATGTGTACTCATAACACATTGTCTTTAATTATCTGTCTATGGCAACCGGGCAAGCTGCCGGATGCCGTGCTTCATTTATGACGAGGGAGATGAAATGGCTTTGGATAAAAAGCAACTGTTTTTCTTATCCTGTTATATGCTAGTTATACTTAGTATGTACTTACATATTACATGGAATCACAAAGGATTCCAGCAATAAACCTTCTTATTAAAGCCTACTATTTTAGGAATATTACGTACGCACTTCTTTTGACAAATTGTCAATGAAGAATTTAGTGACATGCATGGATGGCCAGTTAAACCGGATCTCATCGTTTTATTACCAGGCAGGTATTGCTTCCACATCTATACATGACTGTGCAGTGAAGATCAACTTCATTTTCTTTATAAACTGATTCACACTAGCGTTAGTAGAAGCGGCAGCCTGTTCAGTCATAAATGGCAGGTTTCGGCTATATAAAAACCTCTGCAGGCGGGCGATCACCACCCGATCCCATTATATTGAATGAGAATTCGGCAGTTTGCTGCATTATCCGGCAATGCAGCATACAGTGAACTACGGCAGGCTGACGGATTTTGAACGCTGATATGAACTTACCCCTACGCAGCACGTTGTAAGCATGATAATCTTCAGTTTATTTCAGGAGCAAACATATACATACGTAAGAATAGTGTATGGGCTGCCAGCTTACCCTAGACTAGAGCATCCCCTCATGTCTCTCCAACAATCAGCTAGTGATTGAGCTATGGCATGCATTAGTCCTGTATATGCAGTCTACTAGACAACTTAAAACTGCTTCTATTTGACAGTGTGCCCTTTACCAACTGGGCCACTGTACAAATGCCCAGATTGCTTATGGTATGTCCACATCCATTCAACAAACATGACGTATGTGGTCAGCTGGACTCTGGACAGGGTAAATACTGTATGGCTACATACTATTTATTCCACAGCTGTATATAATAAAATTAGGTTTAGCTTGGGGCCACAAATAAGTAGAAACCATAGCAGTCATCCTAAACATCCTGTAACATATCTACATATAATGATCGCTATTTTTTCTAGACATCTTTACTTTATCATTGGTTTCTGTTTTTGTTATTGTTTTTTTTTTAGTTTGTCTCTTCAATTTCCTGCTGGTTTTACCTGCTTAAAGCCAATGGCTCCAGTATACAAATGAGAGGCAAGGGTCAGATTCAGCAGAGTTCTGCTAGTGTTAAGAGAAAGATTTCAGTTCTTTGGGGAGAGGATAGAAAAGGTAACTACAACACCTTTCTATTTGTACTGTACAATTATCTTTAAAAATCATGATGTGATGTTTTAAAGATTCTTCTGCTGTATTGTCCATTATTATCAAAGATCTAGATTTATAGTTTAAAGAAATATTCTACAGAAAGAGTCATTTAATTAACCTTTTTGTGTACCTTGACATAACATGTCACAGGTGCGCACGGAGTGCATGGTGTGGGCTCGGGAGCCCTCTTCTTGATGGCAGGTGCAGCCAGTGTTAAACTCCTAAAACCAATTTGTTAAGCCCAAACTAGGCCATTAAACTTTTCAGATGCCACTGTCAATAGCAACCACAGCATCTGAGCAGTTAGACAGAGGAGGGGCGCTCCCTTTGTCCAGTTATCATGGCAGCCTGGAGCCTTATGAAGACTGCCATGTTAAGACTTATCGGTAATATCGGTAAATTTATCATACACTGCAGTTTAGTAGTATTTCAGTGTATGGTGCAAGCAATCAAGAGATCACATTTTCAAGTCCCCTAAGGGACTTAATTATCATGTTATCATGTTAATTATCCCGTGTGACGAACACAAAAGAAAAATATCCATGGCATAATTGTGATTTTTTTTTTGTCACTTCATCGCCCCAAAGAAATGAAAAAGATTTAAAAAGTTGTATGTTACCCAAAATGATACCAATAAAAACTACTGCTCACAAAAATAAAAAATAAAAAAACAAGCCCTTTACCTCCATCAATGGAATTTTCTTTCATATTTTGTTTCTTTTTTTTTTATTTATAAAAATTGCTTTATCAATTTTTAAAAGTACTAATACATGACAAAAAACATATATATTGGGTATTACTGCAACTGTACTGAAAAACCAGATTTACTAACTACCGACCCATTCATTTCTATGGGGCTGTTCACATGAGCGGTGATTTTCACACATCACTTGTGCGTTGCGTGAAAATCGCAGCATGCTCCTCTTTGTGCGTTTTTCACGTAATGCAGGCCCCATAGAAATGAATGGGGTTGCTTGAAAATCGCAAGCATCCGCAAGCAAGTGCGGATGCGGTGCGATTTTCACACACGGTTGCTAGGAGACGATCGGGATGGAGACCCGATCATTATTATTTTCCCTTATAACATGGTTATAAGGGAAAATAATAGCATTCTGAATACAGAATGCATAGTAAAACATCGCTGGAGGGGTTAAAAAAATAAATTAAATAATTTAACTCACCTTAGTCCACTTGTTCGCGCAGCCGGCATCTCCTTCTGGCTTCATCTGATCTCTGTGCAGCAACAGGACCTTTGGTGACGTCATTCCGGTCATCACATGATCCATCACCATGGTAAAAGATCATGTGACGTACCATGTGATGACCGGAATGACGTCACCAAAGGTCCTGTTGCTGCACAGAGATCAGATGAAGCCAGAAGGAGATGCCGGGCCGCGAACAAGTAGACTAAGGTGAGTTAAAAAATTTATTTTATTTTTTTTAACCCCTCCAGCGCTGTTTTACTATGCATTCTGTATTCAGAATGCTATTATTTTCCCTTATAACCATGTTATAAAGGAAAATAATACTATTTACAGAACACCGATCCCAAGCCCAAACTTCTGTGAAGAAGTTCGGGATTGGGTACCAAACACGCGCGATTTTTCTCACGCGAGTGCAAAACGCATTACAATGTTTTGCACTCGTGCGGAAAAATCGCGGGTGTTCCCGTAACGCACCCGCACATTTTCCCGCAACACCCGTGTGAAAGGGGCCTAAATGGTACAGAATTGTAAATGTATCTCTTGGCTGTAACACAGGATCCGTTCAATATAATGCTCTGGGTTTACAATTCAACATTTTAATGCAGATTAGTTTTATATATAAAATGAAATATGGTGCCCAAGGTTGGACCCTTTCAACCAATCCTCAGGTTTCCATTAATTTATCATGTAGAGAAAGTTAATACAAGGCACTTCCTAATGTATTGTGATTGTCCATATTGCCTCCTTTGCTTGCTTGATTCATTTTTCCATAACATTATACACTGCTTGTTTCCTTGGTTATGACCACCCTGCAATCTAGCAGTGGCCGTGCTTGCACAGTATGGGAAAAGGTTCTGACCTTCAATTTATTAAGGGGCTTCCCAGGCTCTTAATGAATGGTAGCTAAGCTCCAGTTACCCAACATGGCCGCTACACTTACAATGGAGCTGGGCTACCCTACACCTACTTCAGTGCTGCCACTGAACCGTGTAGCCCTGTGTAGGAGCCCAGTTTGCTCTGGTTTGTCATATTGATTCATTTTGTAAAGGTAATTGAAAACAATCACTTATAGAGACACTGATGGAAACCTTCTCTATCTGTCAGAAATACATTAGATATCCCCCTTTTGTAATACTTGTTAGCGCTATTACTGCAACATGTATCGGGTTTCGCTAGAGAAGCGGTCTGCATATTTTACTCTATAAGTTGGACAGGATAAGGACAGTATAAAATTTAAACTTTATTGATTGTGTGGGTGGGGGGTACAAATGTTTGGTGCAGATTATTTGACACTGGTAAACGTCTGGGTCATGGCATCAATAAATGGATTCTAAGATACAGGAATAAATAGCTTAAACAATGGCTAAGTGAATAAAAAATGTACTAAGCAGTGATAAAAAAACATACTGTATACAGATCACATACAGTCACTTAACCTGAAATAAAATCTTGGAGAATCTCCTCCTATGCTGCTGGCCAGAGCCCAGGATGGTAGATGCAATAGACAGGGTAGTCTTCTTATACAGACGTCTTGTTTGGAGTCTCCCCTCTATTACATGTAGATATCTTGATATACCCCCAGTGCCCCCCCTCCAAGATAGCCATAGAGTCTTCTAGTGTATTGTGCAGTATGCATGTGCTGAACACCTTGTGTGGATTCTAAGGGGCATTAGTTAGGAAAAGTAGATTTAAAAAAAAAAAATTAAAGTAGTAATATTTATTTTAGCACATTTACAATAGGTTTCAATAAAGTGTAGCTGAAGGTCTAGGTGCACTTTAGACAAAAGAACATGTGTCCAATAGTTTTGTTGCTCCAACACTGCGTTTAGAAACGTTGCCATGGAACCATAGAGGTTCTCTGCCAAAAAAAAGTTAATAAAAGTTTGAAAACACACCTTTTTTCAATGGAAAAAAGTGTAAAAATAGACTCTCTTCTGCATATTTGCTATTGCTGCATCTCTTAATGGCATTTGACAGCAGATTTGTGCCTATAAAACTGGCTGACCTGTTGCATGTGTACTTGGCAGCTGAAGGCATCTGTGTTGATCCCCGGGGATAAAAAGCCAAGTGTTATGTACCCCAAAATAATACCAATGAAAAGTACAAGTCGTCCGACAAAAATCAAGCCCTCACCCAGCTCTGTAGAAAGAAGAATAAAAAAGTTATAGGTCTTGGGATGCGGCAATGCAAAACCGTTTTCTTTTTTAGAAAAAGAGTTTTTATTATGCAAAAGTAGTAAAATGTAAAAAAATTAACTATGTATTTGATATCGCTGTAATTGTACAGGGAATAAAGGTATCATTTATGCTGAACAATTAACACTGCAAAATTTATAACATAACACTCAGTGGCAGTATTGGTGTTTTTTCCCATTCTTCCTCCCCCCAAAAAAAGTTGATAAAAGTTAATCAGTAAGTTATGTGTACCCCCAAAATAGTGCAATTAAAAACTACAACTTGTCCTGCAAAACCACAAGCCCTCATTCAGCTACATTGATGGAAAAATAAAAAAGTTATAGCTCTTGAAATGTGATGATGAAAAAAAATTGCTTGGCCAGTAAGACCCAAAATGGGATGGTAAGTGGTTCAGAAATAACCACTTGTGTATATATTCATAATACTCAATTATTTGTACAGTATTTGACCCAATGACTGGCAATGCTTCAATACTAAATGTGTACCTATAACACATTGTCTTTAATTATCTGGGTGTGAAACAAAAAGTATAAATTTTTTTAATATATCTTTATTTGTTGGTATTTATCTTCAATAAAAATGTTAATCCATAATATCTGTATAAACATAAGCCTTTGATAATTGACTAAACCACAAATGCAGTGGTGTAATATTAATATTAACACACAGAATCTAATGTATCCTTGTGCTTAGTATGATGATTTACACTCCATACCGCTTGGTAATTTTGTTTTCAGATGTTCTTGTTTTATTACCCAACTTTCCCAATGTTATAACTTTGATTACATGCTTGCTCTTTTCCAAAAAATGCATATCCAGTTAAACGTGAATACAATATACATGTACAGTACATATAATGCACTTGACACAAACACACATGCTGAGTGCATGTGATATGTCAAGTACACCACGTGTACATGAGAAGCATGTCCTCGCCTATCAATAATAAATTCACAAGAAAGGAAAACTTCACTTTTCCAATCTAAGTAGTACTACTATTTAAAATTTTTATACTATCCATTTTACAGTAATATCATATATTTTTAAATCTGGTTTTACTCCTACATAGAAAGAGAAGGTGACATTCCTACAGATGAGGATTAAATTCTTTGGGAGAAATTACTTTAAAATCAAAACCAGTGTTTGTCTTTGTCAAAGCCAAAATGTGCACACAATCAATATCCAATGGGCCACAATCAATAAAATGCCTCACGGACTAAATCAGTTATTACATAAAAGACATTATTCCACATAAGATGGGAGATGACATATACAGTCGTGGCCAAAAGTTTTGAGAATGACACAAATATTCGTTTTCACAAAGTGTGCTGCTAAACTGCTTTTAGATCTTTGTTTCAGTTGTTTCTGTGATGTAGTGAAATATAATTACACGCACTTCATACGTTTCAAAGGCTTTTATCGACAATTACATGACATTTATGCAAAGAGTCAGTATTTGCAGTGTTGGCCCTTCTTTTTCAGGACCTCTGCAATTCGACTGGGCATGCTCTCAATCAACTTCTGGGCCAATTCCTGACTGATAGCAACCCATTCTTTCATAATCACTTCTTGGAGTTTGTCAGAATTAGTGGGTTTTTGTTTGTCCACCCGCCTCTTGAGGATTGACCACAAGTTCTCAATGGGATTAAGATCTGGGGAGTTTCCAGGCCATGGACCCAAAATGTCAACGTTTTGGTCCCCGAGCCACTTAGTTATCACTTTTGCCTTATGGCACGGTGCTGCATCGTGCTGGAAAATGCATTGTTCTTCACCAAACTGTTGTTGGATTGTTGGAAGAAGTTGCTGTTGGAGGGTGTTTTGGTACCATTCTTTATTCATGGCTGTGTTTTTGGGCAAAATTGTGAGTGAGCCCACTCCCTTGGATGAGACGCAACCCCACACATGAATGGTCTCAGGATGCTTTACTGTTGGCATGACACAGGACTGATGGTAGCGCTCACCTTTTCTTCTCCGGACAAGCCTTTTTCCAGATGCCCCAAACAATCGGAAAGAGGCTTCATCGGAGAATATGACTTTGCCCCAGTCCTCAGCAGTCCATTCACCATACTTTCTGCAGAAGATCAATCTGTCCCTGATGTTTTTTTTGGAGAGAAGTGGCTTCTTTGCTGCCCTTCTTGACACCAGGCCATCTTCCAAAAGTCTTCGCCTCACTGTGTGTGCAGATGCGCTCACACCTGCCTGCTGCCATTCCTGAGCAAGCTCTGCACTGGTGGCACTCCGATCCCGCAGCTGAATCCTCTTTAGGAGACGATCCTGGCGCTTGCTGGACTTTCTTGGACGCCCTGAAGCCTTCTTAACAAGAATTGAACCTCTATCCTTGAAGTTCTTGATGATCCTATAAATTGTTGATTGAGGTGCAATCTTAGTAGCCACAATATCCTTGCCTGTGAAGCCATTTTTATGCAACGCAATGATGGCTGCACGCGTTTCTTTGCAGGTCACCATGGTTAACAATGGAAGAACAATGATTTCAAGCATCACCCTCCTTTTAACATGTCAAGTCTGCCATTTTAACCCAATCAGCCTGACATGATGATCTCCAGCTTTGTGCTCGTCAACATTCTCACCTGAGTTAACAAGACGATTACTGAAATGATCTCAGCAGGTCCTTTAATGACAGCAATGAAATGCAGTGGAAAGGTTTTTTTGGGATTAAGTTAATTTTCATGGCAAAGAAGGACTATGCAATTCATCTGATCACTCTTCATAACATTCTGGAGTATATGCAAATTGCTATTATAAAAACTTAAGCAGCAACTTTTCCAATTTCCAATATTTATGTAATTCTCAAATTTTTTGGCCACGACTGTACAGTACAATAGTCATAAGCAACCTTTGATGCCTGGGAGAGATGAAAGACAAATAATTTGTTAAGGCTCATGCACACGACTGTATGTATTTTGCGGTCTGCAAAATACGGATCCACAAAAAAAAATGGATGACATCTGTGTGACGGCCGTGCTGCATCTGTTTATTTTGCAGATCCGTTGTAATAATGCATGTCCTTGTCTGCAAAACGGACAAGAATGGGACATGTTCTATTTTTTTGCAGAACACACATACTGACATGGAATGTACACAGAGTAATTTCAGTTTTTTTCCAATCCTCATTGAAATAAATGGTTCCCTATACGGACCTGTAAAAAAAATGAATGGAACGGAAAGAGAAGAAAAATACATTTGTGTGCACTCTCCTGCTGTCTTTTCTGTGCAAGCAATCTACAGGAAACAAGGGGGAAAATAACACCGATTTTTAATACATATATGAAGTCTAACTTACTTCTATATACTAATCACCTACTTAAAATATCCTTCCTCCATATCTACACTCATTGACAAAAATTAACACTCCAGATTGAAATGTCGGATTGCTGCAAAATTGTGCCTGCAGTTCTGTCTCTGACAGATAAGTATATCGTTACAGGCCTGGTCTGATTAGACAGTGGGTCTTGCCACAAGCAGGTATAAAAGTGCTTCCCCTGCTGCCCTATAAAAAAAAGCTATCAAAGGCTACTTTTGGGTAGAGATCGTTGATTGCTTCACATTCCTCTACAACGCACTAAAGCCATTTTGCCAAGTTGATAGACTTTGAAATCATTGGAATAAAAGAAGCAGGATGGCGGAATAGCCTGTGATCTATAACATTGTCACCTAGCTTATAGGAGGCATTGGGAACGGCTACATGGGTTGTACGGCAGAATACCACTGTACATACAGTGTTTGATGGAGTGTGCCACTACATATATTCATATGGAATCCAATAACAACAATATCAGAGGCATATGGAGGTAGAAGGCTAATGGACCTCTACTGTAGCTATATTACACCATAATGCACTCATGCATTTGGTTTATGTTTTTGCTTCATGTTTGTATATGTGGAAATTATCAATTGGGATCCGGTTAGTCTGTAAACTATCTTTCTTCTGTCCCCCTCCAGCCCTTTCAGGACAGGACTCATCTCAGGTTAATTTGCATATGTATCAAATAGTTTTTTTTACACAATAAAAGCACACAGAGCTATAGGGACTGGGTATTGCGGATGTGCTAGCGGCCATCTAGCAACGTATGTCCTCAGCTCTATACACAAAATCCCAGTGACAGGATCCCTTTAACAATTACAATTTGCATTTCTGTCTGTGTTGGGTATATTGCGAATACCTATCAGAAAGAATGATGAATGATATTTTAGCCAGGTTTATGGATCCAGAACATGGAATGCCATATTTGTTGATGTTGGTCATATATGTTCATTTGTTCATCATATTGTTTCTTTAAAGGTCAATAGAACATATGCAAATAGAAATGGAAAAATGGAAAGTTTCCGATGTCCATGAATTATTTTGGAAATTTCTGGCCTTATTACATGTTAATTGGGAGCAAAGTAGCACAGCGTGCGCAGGACCGTTCGCCAATTAAAAGTTAGATGTTTCCATTATCTCTGACTGCTGAGGCTCAATATTATGCAAATTATTTACGCCATCTGGATGTTTTTGATAGCATACTATTAGTTCTAGGTCTGCTCTCATTTGATTACACTAGCACCTAATCCAGAAAGATTGAGGTCATGTAAGGGGAGGTTTGAATGTTACGATACCATGAGAATATTGCATATAAGATGTTATTCGCTCTTACAAATTGCTAATGTCTTTTGTTTATGAAAGCATTAACTGTACTGTTTGTGCTCATTAGCTGATGGTGAACTGATTCACATTTCCTTTATTAAACAGTCTATGAAAATATTACAGTCTATAAACTAGGAATTCAGTCTATAAAAGAGAATTCATATCATATATGATTAAAAAAAGCATTAATCAGAGCATTTATGAAATAAGAAGTCATGTAACCGACATGTTTTTTAATAGTCCCTAAATTCTGCATCCTGTGGACTATTAACAAGCGCGCCTTACTGACCACTCTGATGCAGCCTTCGTTAGTAAGGATGAGCCAAGTTTTGAAAAATTTGATTCGCCAAACTATAACAAGAAATTCAATTCATTACGAATTACTTTGTCACAAATCACTTTCTATTGTATGGAGCGGGAGCAATGATGGGGAACAGCAATCATGCCGCCCCCATCATATAACCCCTCAGATGCCACATTCAATGCTGATCGTGGCATCTGTGACTCACATTCAGCCTTTCAGAGGTTAATTGGACGTTAAAAAAAATACTAATACTCACCTCATCCACTTTCTTGCGGCTGTCTGCTCCCATCTTGAATGAAGAAAACCCGCCAAAGGACCTGCAGCGAACGTGATCACCACAGGTCCTTTGGCAGGTGTTTTTCAATCAAGACGGGAGCGGACGGCCTCTCCACAAGCAAATGGATGAGGTGAGTAGTTCTTTTTTCAGGAAAAATTGATTTGTTACCATGAAGCATGAGGAAATTCGGCTTCATGATTAATTTAATTTTTTCTGAAATTCTAATCGAAGGCCACCTCTGATACTTTGAGTCGCTCAACACTAATCATTAGTATTTCATCATTGAATGCTAGTGTTTGCTATTGATGACTGCATCAGAGCTGGAGAGTGTTTAATGCCCTCATGCATAGCGCAGAGACATACGGGACCAACACCAGGTGTCATACTGTGTAGTGCCGTTTACTACCATGGCTGTTCCCTTCTGGTATTCATGGGGGAACCATTGACCAACCTTCAGTATGTCCAAGACATTGTGGAAACAGACCTACTGCCTTTTTTGACTCCTCATGCGGTGCTCCAACAAGAAAATCTTCTCCCACACACCGCACAGGCTACACACCATGCTCTTCAGGGTATTCAGCAGCTTAACCGCAAGATTTCTCACCATCAATAATGTCTGTGACTGGAAGTGGCGACGGATCTTCAATGCACAGCAGCCAATAACCACATTGGTTGAACTACATGTCCACATTAAAAGAGCTTAAAATGACATACACAGGAGGATATCCAGCATCTATATGACCATTACCACGCCAGAGTGGCAGCCTATATCGCAGCAAGGGGAGATGCCAACCAGTATTAATATGACCCTGTCTCAGCATATACCCGCTGCAGAACCAATAAATAAGCTTGCACCACCGTGGTTGTGTGACCATTGATCAAGCACCGCTAGCAGTTTATAATTTGTAAATTTCAGCTCAATCACATTACATTTTGTGGGTGTTCATTTTTAATTTTCTGGTAATGTAGTGCTTTAATCTTGATATCAGTATCTTGATATAATAAATTCAAAGAAATGTTTTGTGCATTACTACAGTGGCACCTACTTAGCTGTTTTCAGAAGTCCCATAGCCCTGTAGAGAGAGCGCTGCACAGCCACCTCTTTGTTCACAGTAGCCGAATCACCAGGCAGGCTAGGAGACCCTCATTCTAGAGACAGGTGTGAGACTAAGATCCAGACACCCCCCCCCCCCCTTCTATCAGACATTTATGGCATATCCTGTGAAGCACCTCTGCTTTATTCACATGGGGGACTTGGAGACCTCTGAGATTCTGGTGGTTCTAGTGGTCATACATTTATCACCTATCCTGTTGATAGGTGATAAATGTTGTTAATAGCAAAACCCATTTAAAAGGGAATTCTATCTCAGACATTGGCAGCATATCACTAGGCTTCTGGAACCTGCTCCAATCTCCAGAACGGGCCCTTTCATGTGAATCGAGAGGAGCCATACATGCGCAGCCACTCTCTGTTCACCACTATGGAAATTACAAAAATAACCAAATGCTGGCTCGGCTATTACTGGCAGTCCCATAACGGTGAATGGAGAGGTGGCCGTGCACGCATACGAAAATAGCTGAGCATACTTGCTCGCCTGTTTTCGGATCTCCCATAGCAGTGAATAGACATCACGCCACGCATGCATGGTGTGCTCCTTCACTTCAAGGGCCTCATTCTGACATTCTAATGATATGCCATCAATGTATGAGATGGAGATACCCCTTTAATGTCTTAAAACATAGTTTAAAGGGGTTGTCTCACTTTAGCAAATAGTATTTATTATGTAAGTTAATACAAGGCACTTAATAATGTATTTTTATTATCCATATTGCTTCCTTTGCTGGCTGGATTCATTTTTCCATCACATAATACACTGCTCATTTCAGTGGTGGCCGTGCTTGCACGCTATAGAAAAAAGAGTTGGCCTCTCTGGTGGCCAGGACCATGAGAGCGCACACAGCCTGATGCTTTTTCCTATAGTGTGCAAACACGACCACCACTGAAGGATTGCAGGGTGGTCGTAACCACGAAAACATACAGTGTAGAATGTGATGAAAAAAATGATCCAGCCAGCAAAGGAAACAATATGGATGATAACAAGACATAAGTAAGTGGCTTGCATTAAATTCCTCTACATCATGAATGCTATTTGCTGAAGTGATACAACTCCCTTAAGTTTTACATTTGTTTTACATTTTTAAAACAAGTGTCTTCTTTCCCTTTGCAGTACTTTGTTTGTGACCATCTAAGTGTGCCCTTACATAGTCACCAGTAAAAAGCTGTCTGTTTTTAAGTAATTATGTACAAACCAGAAAGAGCTGATGGCTCATTGTCAGTTTCCGGGAATGTCACCCTTAGGTGAAGGAGGTGTGAGCCAGGTCACTATCTGGTAAGAACAGTCACACCAGGGTGAATCCTCAATGTTTTAAGTTGTGAGAAGCCTAAATATTATTCACGACCAGCCCTGACCTGGGAGACCTTAAATGATCATAGAGTAAAAGCTCATATATTGCTGAAGCATGCCTGTTAAGGCAGAGGTTTCTGAAGACCACTGTAATGAGAACTTGTAGGCAGTATGTACTATGCATGTCGTGATGATCGGAATGGACAGGTGGTAATGATAGAGAATTACTAACTTTTCATGAAAACAAAGATATTTTTGGCCAACATCTCACAACTAAGCAAGTTTTTAAAAATGGCAACCTGCCCAAACCTGGAAGAAATGACAAAATGGGACGTGCAGACGAGGTTTCATTCACGCAACTCCTTTGACAAATCAATTGAAGACAAGACGTGCTGCTGGGAGAACTATGAATTAATGAACTTACAACAGTGCTATACAATGTATCCGGATGACACATAAATGAATCAAGCTTTCAATTAAGGCAGATGGAAATAAATAGGCTGAATGATATGCATGGCAGTGTTAAAGTGGAAGACAAGAAAGGTAATTCAATTCATATTGTGGTGTTTTCAGTATGAACTACAGTATGAACTGTTTTTTGAACTTGTGTTGTGAAGTAGAGGAAAGCTTCCATTTCTAAGTCAGTTGTTTTTATTATTAACAATGAGATGGTTAGATTGTGTAGGTATATACCCAAAACCCTAGGTAAATGCTCATATAAGGGAGTCATTTCTTATTGAGTGCTACAGAGCAATACCGAGGAGCAGAATGAAGGCCATAATGGACATAGAAGACGATCAGTGTTGTCTTCCTTTATTGTGCGGCAAATTCAATCTTATGCATTGGAATAAGAAAAGAAGCAAGAAGGCCTAAGAAATCGATGTATATATAATGTTATGTATAGTACAATTACATTCTGCTTATGTATCCAGCATATTAAGATATTTATACGTGAAGGAAGACACATACAATTTGAACGGTAACCTACTATATTTTAGAGTATCAATCTTTATAGCTTAACTAAAATGTTTGTAACCCTTATGAAGAAGTGCTCATCATGAAACACATATTGGGGTCATAGTAAGGTTCAATTTGTCTGCTTGCATTTTTATTGTCACTAACAGCGCTATATGTGCCATATCTGTAGATATGTATGCTGTATCACACTATGCTTTATACACATGTCCACTGAGCAGTAGTTCATGCTAATGACCTACTGCTTGCTTGGACGTATGATATACATATCCATTGACAAGCTTTTTGTAACTATATATCTGTTATAACGATTATTGACCTTACCACACAGATCTGTATCTCCTCGTAGTCACCTCCTAAGATTTCTTTACTTCCTTGCTGTTTTCCTCAGCTTGGATTTTAACATTCACTGTTTTTAATAATGCATGTACAATCGTCAAATTAGGCAAAACCTTTAAAGATATTTTTCACCGTTGCCCTACTGTCTAGATTTCTGGGCCACCAAGTGCAGGTATAATGGACCTTTCCTGTATATGCACATATACAGTATGTCTCAATGTACACTTCTGACAGTATGTTGAAATGAAGGTTTTACCACGCACTTTTTCCAGTGTGCGCTTTTAGAGTCAAAATGAGCTTTTAGAAAGCATGTGGTGCCCTTTAAAAAGGCACTTATCAGGAGGTAGCCACAGACGTAGTTTATTGGCATCTAAGGACACTCGAGGAGGGATTAGGTATTTTGGGTGACTGTCACCTCAGAAAAGAGTTAAACTGGTTTTAAGCGCCGTGCTGCTTTAGAATTAGCTGTTATTTACCTCAGAATGCCTTCTCCTGACAGATGCTCCCAGATTACAGTGTTAACCACTAACTCGGCCTCAAGATGCTACTTTGTGATATTTTAATTCCTGTGTTGGTATATAAAGCAGATAGTAGCAGAATGTTTTTAAATATGCCATATTTCACTGATATTTCTTCAGTTCAGTTCCATTCCCATTGTAGATAAGTTGCCATCTGTGTATTGATGAGAAGGCTAATGCTGCCGCATGAGATGTATACACCAGTTTGTTGTTTTCATTTAAATAAGATATGATCTACATCTAATCTGTGGGCTCAGTCTTATTATATAAAATATGGGTGGAATTTCACACCCTGCTTCTGACTTCAAAAAGTTGCTACTTTTTGGGGTTACTGGCACTGTGACTTTGCACCACTCACTCCAGTTTTGAAAAGTGGATGGTGAAGTGGGCATGGTTAGCTATGTTAATCAGTTTCACTCCAGAGTTATCACTGCGACTTTTTTAAGAAAAAGTTGCAAACTGACTCCAATAGGGGGTGACATAGAAAAATTGGATTAGCATTTGTTAGACAAAAGTGTTAGACCTAATTTAATAAACCTGATGTTTCATTCATTTGGTGCAAAGTATGAGAATGCAGATTTGAGCAAAACTGATTCCCAAATCAAACTCATGATAAATATCCCCCTATATGTCTACTGTCAGTTCCATTATAATTACTAAATATAATATATACATAATGATAATAGTAAAAAACAGTGTTTCCCAAGCCTGGCTCCATATAACCCTGGGAATCCTTGTAACCTATTTAGAGTTTCCCCCGAACACAGCAAGAGTAGTACCTCCTACAGTAGTTGTGAGGTAGCAAAGTAACATTTTTCTGTGTGCACCCATGGTAAAATGGTTGGAAATTACTGTTAGTTAAATATCATGTGACTTTTCCCTCCTATAGAATGTAGAGATGGGAATCATTTTTGGAAATAAACTTACTAAAACCCCAAGTTGTCTTTACTTCTACTGTGAAAGACAGTAATCATGAACCATGGTCCTGACCACGACAGCAGACACGCTGTGCCCATCTTTTGCTCTACAATTCTCCAACCTTTATTTGTATGTTCATAAAACTTACACGTTGTACAAAGCTGTAAGCCTAGCTTGGATGGATGGATGAAGCTGAACTAGCAGGTAGAGATGGCCTTGCGGTTCGCCCGGCGGTCGTTTCATGGCGAACTTTGCTCGTTTGCTATTCGCCGAACATGCAAACATATGGCCATAGTTTTTTGCATAGCGCCGAACTTTGACCCATGACACATCCATCAGGTGGGACAGGACAGCCAATTGAGACGTTTCAGCACATGGACACACCCGTAACCCTATAACAGAACCCGATATTACAGCCATTTTACATTATGTGTTTTGCCAGTGTAGGGAGAGGTTGCATTTTGGAGCAGGGACAGTTGGGGACACCAAACGCTAGATAATAGGGCCACAAAAGTCCTTTTTAGGACTGGTATAGGTGTGCTATCCATAGGTGTGATATACTTATAATATACATTCTAACATAGAAATTATATTATAGTGTATTTGTATTGTGCAGCAGTTTTGTGCGGTTCTGCTGCGATACTGCAGCTAGATAGAGGGACAAACGCTATTGGAGTAACTACTTGCAACGGGTGTGATATACCTGTTGCCCCAAAAAATCAGCTTGAGGACTGCGATATACCTTCTTCCACAAAATCATGATTGAGGGGTGCTATATACCTGTTTCCGACAAATACTGATTGAGGGGTGCCATATACCTCCTTCCACAAAATACTGATTGAGGGATGCTATTGCTATATACCTTCTTCCACCAAATACAGATTGAGGGGTGCTATTGCTATATATCTCCCTCCACAAAATACTGATTGAGGGATGCTATTGCTATATACCTTCTTCCACCAAATACTGATTGAGGGGTGCTATTGCTATATACCTTCTTCCACCAAATACTGATTGAGGGCTGTGATACACCTGCTTCCACAAAATACTGATTGAGGGGTGTCATATACCTCTTTCCGCCAAATACTGATTGAGGAGTGCTATATACCTTCTTCCACCAAATACAGATTGAGGGCTGTGATACACCTGCTTCCACAAAATACTGATTGAGGGGTGTCATATACCTGTTTCCACAAAATACTGATTGAGGGGGGCTATATATCTGTTTCCGCCAAATACTGATTGAGTGGTGCTATATACCTTCTTCCACCAAATACTGATTGAGGGCTGCAATACACCTGCTTCCACAAAATACTGATTGAGGGGTGCCATATACCTGTTTCCACCAAAAACTGCTGTACACCAGTTTCTGCCTAATACTGATTGAGGGGTGCTTTATACCTGTTTCCACCAAATACTGATTGAGGGGTGCCATATACCTTCTTCTACAAAATACTGATTGAGGGGTGCTATTGCTGTATACCTTCTTTCACCAAATACTGATTGAGGGCTGCGATACACCTGCTTCCACAAAATACTGTTTGAGGGGTGCCATATACCTTCTTTAACTAAATACTAATTGAGGGGTGCTATTGCTATATACCTTCTTCCACCAAATACTGATTGAGGGCTGCAATACACACAGATATGACCAACAGGGGATTTCTTCCTTAATCTCCAAGGTCTTCAAAGATACTTCCAACCTTTGACACAATATCCTCCACTGGTTCTGCATTCCGCAATTCCCTTTACATATATTCACATCCTGAAAATTTCAGGCCATCTAAAAAGTAGCTTTTAATTTATTCTCTTTGGTGACTGGACTTGTAGGATCTCTTGCTTGGTTGGAATAGTTATGCAGACCTGTAAGCCGTTGTACAGTTCTGTAGATATTTTATACACTAGTAGAAGAACAATCACGTTTAGACAATCTGTTTTCTGAATTTGCGTCTTAGAAATGATCAACTTATGAATTTACAGACATCCTGGTTTTTATTAGTTAATTAGGCCTGTTTGGCTGAAATACGCAGCAAAATTCAACATGTGTCATTAGCATAAGGGTACTTATTCTGTTTTAAAGCACATTGAAATTTACAGATTTGACACGGCAGGAAAAAATACATGTGATACATGCTCACAGAATAAAGAAATCTGAAAAAATTAACCCCTAAAATGTAACCTTTACTAGATACTAGTGTTGATCAAGCACCATAGTGCTCGGGGGCTCGGGCCGAACACATTGGGATGCTCGGGTGCTCTACCAGCTCTGAAGAGGAGAGGGTGCCTGGTTCATAGGAAATGGTCAGAAATTGATAAAAAAAACACCACTGAAATAGTTCAGGAAAAGCATGGGGAGGATGTCTGGATGCATCTTGGACTCCCAAATCGCTGCTGGAAACGATGTTGTCCGAGCAGTACGCCACTTTTACAGACTGACAATAATACGCACAAAACCGAAGATAAAATCGATTTTAGAGGAAACATTGTTAGGAAACATTCTTTCGTGTATATTTACTTGTATTTAAAGTGCAAGTGCTGCCAAAAATTGCAAGGAAGAGGCACTCTGATACAACCTGTATATCACATAAAGGAGGGCCTCATTCACATTGTGGTTCTGTCACGGCCTTTGCTGTGTGCGCCGTGACACTTTTGCCACACTTGCAGTTGCCCGGGACAATGTGTTGCTGTTATGGCATGTGGTGGTAGTGTCTCGGCTTTTGCTGTGTGCGTCGTGACATGGTTGCCACGCATGCTGTTGCCTGTGGTAACGTGTTGCTTGTTGGCTGGTGTGTGCACTTCCCTTTTAAGTTGTAGCCTCCCTCTGTCTGGTGCTGTAAGGGTTAACTCCCTGACTGGGTGTGGTCACTTGGCTTTTATCTCCTGTGGCTTCCTGGCTGGAGTCAGTTCTACTTCAGCTGTCGTTGGTGCTGGAGCTCTGCTCCAGTCTAGGGTGTTCTATCTGCCCAGTCCTTGAGGACCACCTTGTAGGACATCGATGTCATCTGCGATGTCATTATTTTGTCTCCCTTGTTTCCTCAGTGTACCCAACCTCACTTTTTGTATGTTTGGTGTGGGTTTATGTGCAGGGTTTGTTGTACGTCTTGTTTGTTGTTACATTTCTGGAATGTTGTTGGTGTTTGTCCCTACATGTGTGCAAGACATTATCCTATGTGTGTTGTACCTCCGGAAGGGGGCTGGTTTCCCGGAGGGGTGAACCATAAGTCTGTATGCAGTGCTGCCTGGGGCTGCAGTGCACTTTGCTGTTTCGGGCCCAGGCAGAATCTGGAGTGCTGGATACCTGTGTGTAGTGTTGTTTGTACGGTGTCCTATTTGGTGTGTGGGCACCTGTACTTTTGCACGGGTTCCAGTCATGGTGGCTGCAGCAGGTAAGTGTGTTTCTGGTGTTCTTACCTGCCGACTCTGTTGCTGCATATGGTCTTTTCCTTTCCCTGCTGCTAGGCCATTTAAGACTCCTGTTCATCCGTGTCTGGGAAGAACAGGTCATCTCTCCCCTGCTCCTATGTGAGGGATTATCAGGGCGATTCAGGGCCAAAGGTATCCTGGTATGAGCTGTTCTACCATCCAGGTCCGCTTATACGGTGAGGAGTTAGGGCAAGGTATAGGGATGCAATAGGAAGTGACCTGCTCCCTTATTCCGGCGTCCTGGCCTAGCTGCTTTCCCTTAGTCCTGACATTGTACGGTAGGGGGTTTTCCCCACTCCCCAACGTGACAGGTACAATTGTTCAGGTAGTGGGACTCCTACACTCATAAAGCCTATGCACTAAGTGAAAGGGCTCCCAAAAATTACAAGGAACCGGCACTACAATACATCCTTTGTTACGCATAAATGAGGGCATCATACATAACCTTGAAAAATTATGATTGATGGCCTGCTGGTGACCCTCAAAAACATTTGGAGAAAGGGCCTGCTGATCTGACCATCTAAAACATTATGGGTGAGGGCCTGCTGCCGCTTTGGTGACTCTAGATAACCTGGAGCAGATGGCACATCCCAGTGACGGTGACGATCCATTAGAATGTCTGGCCTATCAACTTTCAATGTTATTGTCAGCACAAACCATGGTGACTACAGGTAACGGGTTCGATTCTGGAGAGGGAGCCTGAGAAATGGCTACCACATCCAAGGAATTACCTATTAGGTATAATTAGGTAAAGGCCTGCAGGTGATCTGACCCTGTAAAAGATTTTAGGTGCAGGCCTGCGGATGAACTGACCCTGTAAAAAATTATATGCGAGGGCCTGCTGGTGAGCTGACCCTGTAAAACATTATATGCGAGGGCCAGCTGGTGAGCTGACCCTCTAAAACATTATATGCAAGGGCCTGCAGGTGAGCTGACCCTGTAAAAATTTTTATGCGAGGGCCTGCAGGTGAGCTGACCATATAATTTTTTACAGGGTCAGCTCCCCTGCCATTATCCGACACAACCATGCCTGGTTGTAGGTTGAGTGTCGAGAGCCACAGCTCAGTCTGGTTTCTTATCCCCTGCCACAGCTCTGAGGCAGTGTGCCGTTTGTCCCCTAAGCATATCCGCTTCAGCACGGCATGTTGCCACTTCCCCACTGCAGTGCTACAGTGCTTCCAGCTACCGACTGATGACTGACTGGTGCTGCACGCGGATAAATCGGAGGTAGAAGTAGAGGAGGAGAAGTGGGGTTTGGAACCACTAACGTAGGTGTTGGCGGAAACCCTGATCGACGTAGGGCCCGCAATCTTTGGTGTCGGTAGCACCTGTGCCATCCCTGGGACTCGCTCCCAGCCTCCACAACATTCACCCAGTGTGCAGTCAGGGAAATATAGCATCCCTGACCGAATGCACTTGTCCATGTGTCCGTGGTTAAGTGGACCTTTCCAGTAACTGCATTGCTCAGAGCACGTGTGATGTTACAGGACACATGTTGGTGGGCACGGCACACCTTGAAAAATAGTGGCGGCTGGGGACTGCGTAACGCGGGATGGCCGCCGACATCAGGCTGCGGAAGCCCTCAGTGTCCACAAGCCTAAATGGCAACATTTCCAAGGCCAGTAATTTGGAAAGCTGCGCATTTAGTGCTAGGGCCTGTTTGTGGGTGGCTGGGTATTTTCGCTTGCGCTCAAAGGCCTGGGGTAAGGACATTTGGACGCTGCGCTGGGACACGGAAGTGGATGTGGTCGCTGATGGTGCTTGCGAAGGTCCAGGTGCGCCTTCGATAGGGGATTGGCCAGCACGTAACATAGGGGAAGAGGAGGCAGTGGTGTGACCCACAGACACAGATTGTGGACCCAGGCGTTCGCCCCATTTATTACAGTGCTTGGATGCCAGTGGCGGATCATGCTGGTGGTGGTGAGGTTGCTAGTGTTCACGCTCCGGCTCATTTTCGTATGGCACAGGTTGCAAACTACTATTCTTTTGTCATCCGCACTTTCCTCAAAAAAGCGCCATACTGCGGAACATCTACTCCCTGGCAAGGGAGATTTCCGCAAGGGGTGCTCCGTGGAACAGTTGTAGACTCACCCACTGCCTCTTCCAAACTGTTGCAGTGCTGCAGATCCCTATCCCTCTGTACTGCTGTCCTCGCTTGGCTTTCCACCTTCCCAGGTTGGGTCAGTGACCTCATCTTCCATTACCTCCTCTTCCACTTCCTCACTCTGATCATCCTCCTGATTTGTTGACCTAACCACAACCTCAGTGATTGACAACTGTTTCTCATCCTCTTCATTAACTTCTTGAGACAGTTATTGCGGGTGACCCATTGGCAACTGTGTCTCATCATCAACCACCTCATTAAACACTAATTGCCGTGCCTCACCATCATGTTCTTATGACGGTGGATGGTCAAGAGGTTGGGAATCAGGGCACAAGATCTCATGTCCCTCTTCAAGCTTGGTGAGAGGGCCAAATCAAGTAATGGTGATGAAAAGAGGTCCTCGGAATATCCAAATGTGGGATCACTTGTTTGGCCAGAATGTACATGGTGGGAGGAAGGAGGATCAGGTTGAGGATTGTGTTGACCAGACTCCTGGTTACTGAGACTGGACTTGTTGGAAGACAGGGTGGTGCTTAACCGACTGGTAGCATTATCTGCTGCAATCCAACCGACCACCTGGTCGCACTGGTCTGACTTCAAGAGTGGTGTCCTACGCCACCCTGCAAACTTGGAAACTAAGCTAGATGTCGTGGATGATTGTTTTTCTTGTGCTCTGGCAGCAGGCACAGTTTCTCCGCGCCCAGGGCTACGGCCTCTGCGTGCACCATCAGCATCACGGCCACTTCCTCGTCCCTTACTGATAGCCTTCTTTATTTTAAATGTGATATATTCTTGAAAGTATGTTGCACGTACAGTAGCGTAGGATTTGGAAGTGTATGCGCAAAAAAAAAAAAAATTACAAAGGTATTTGTGATTAGGAAACGTTATACAGGACAGGTACCACAGGTAATGTCACTGTTCGCAGTGTCTACGAAAAAAGGTACACTGGATTTCACTGATATTTTAGTGATGTGGCGCGAATAATTTAACTGTCCGCAGCGGCCTATTACACAGTATTTAGCGCAGGATGCACTAAAAATATATATTGTTGCTGTCACACACAATAGTCCTTAAAAGGACTTTTGGGTCTCTGAGAAGTTTTTCGGATAAAAATCTTCCTATTACACTCCCTACACTGTCTGTCCCTTCCTATGCACAGCTCTCCCTAACACTGAGCAATTTAGCGCAGGTTGCGCTACAAACATATATTGCTGCTGTCACACACAATAGTCCTTACAAGGACTTTTGGGTCTCTGCAACGTTTTGGTACCAAAAAAAATATTCAATTACACTCCCTACATTCTCTGTCCCTTCCTATGCTCAGCTCTCTCTGACTACAAATAAGCCGAACATGCGTCATCGGGTGCTATATAGCACCCGATGACGGGTTCCGGCCAGCCAATCACTGTAATGGCAGTAGCCAACATGGCTACTGGCATTACAGTGAGGGCACTACTTACCTGGGTAGCAGCCAAAAAAAGCGCGCAGAGGAGACTCGAGCGTGGCGCTCGAGCACATGCGGTACTCGGCTGAGTACCGCCATGTGCCGAGCATCGAGATGCTCGAGCCGAACAGGTGTTCAGCCGAGCATGCTCGATCATCACTACAAGATACATTTAAAAAAGATATACAAAGCCCCAAAATAGAAAATAATACACTTGTGTACACAATATATCAACAACAAATATCCTGTGCCTACTCCTCAGTGTATAATCTTATAGTGTACGCACAGTTCATCAGATATCAGCAAGGACAATATGATGAAACTTAATCTGCATATTAAAGATCACATCTATGATGCAGAAAAAACATAGTTGTGAACCATAACTCACGGTTTCTTGATACCATTCACTGGGTGCCAGGCAGTCTTCAGGGGTGGCAACTGACAAATGGGGTGGGGAGGAGGTTCTTTCCCTGGGGTGACCATACTGCTATCCCTACCTACAAGCGGAGCACCCGCCCTGAAAGGGGCAACCCCACTTCTCGGTGGCTAAACCCTGAAAAGCCCTGGATGTCCCTACTATAATCTCCTCTTCCCGACACATTTCCCCAGGTGGCGGTATCCACGTGGTTCATCAGGGGGATAAACTTGCAGCACGCAGACGATGAGCCAATACTGCCAGTTGCTAAACCAGATAGTCTAATGATAAATACACAAATAAAATATGGGCAGCTAGATAAAAATAGCGTACCCCCATTAGGAGCAGTGCCTCTTTTTAAAGCTCAAATGTTGCCGGCGTCTGACGTCCCTTCCCCCACTTCCGGTCACATGATATAATGATGGAACTAAGTAAAGGTAGATAAAGCTCATTATGGGCACCAGAGTGATACAATCAACTGTCCCCAAACAATAAAATAAATAGCTGAGCTCTAGATAAAAAAACAAAAAAAACAAAGAGTAACAGCAGCACATTGGAAGAAAGTAGTAAGGGTGCAAAATCCTTTGGAAAGGTGGACAACCTTTTCTCCAATATAGTATATCCAAAGAATAGGCAGCACTCCAAATGTGGTAAAAGGTGATGACCCGTTTATTCCCAGGCAACGTTTCAGCCCACACAATGGGGCCTTTGTCAAGCTTGCCGAAGGCCCCAGTGAGTGGGCTGAAATGTTGCCTGGGAATAAACGGGTCATCACCTTTTACCACATTTGGAGTGCTGCCTATTCTTTGGATATACTGAGCTCTAGATTAATAATAGACAGTACAAATCTTTTGGCCAAAGGCGATCCAGTGTGGGAGTGGCGTATCCAACTCCCAGTGGAACGCCAAGGAGGTGAAACGCTCATGTGTTCCACAGGCCGGAAGTTCCTTGCTGCTTGAGCAGAGGGATCCCGGCCCATACACTTGCTTGGGTCCCATTATGTTAATACAGAAGTATACAAAACAATACAGGACACAAGGCAACCCCTTATGGATCCACTGCGCATGACCCATGATCTCCAACAAGTGCATCACAAAGGATATGAAGTGCCATATAGAGCCACATAAGGTGCTAGCAAATTGGGGAAACAAAAAGACAGGCAGCCAATATACATACTGGGCAAATGTATTCACTGAATTAAATATATAGAAGCCCAGGGTCTTCCAAATTAGATAGTTGTTATGGATAAAAGCCATTCTTGGCCATGATAAGTATACAGGGTTCCCAGCCCATACACTTGCTTGGGTCCCATTACGTTAATACAGAAGTATACAAAACAACACAGAACACAAGGCAGCTACAGGAAGCAGGAGAAGGAAATCTGTTCATTGAGACCCAGTGGTCTCACGGTTTTTAGGCGGTGAATCCACTGGGCCCCCTTACACAGAATCTTTTTATGCCAGTCTACACCTCTTGGCGATTTACACAATACCTCAATCACTGGAAATCGCAAGACTTTAAAGTTACCAGAATGATATTCTAGGACAAGTCTCGCTATAGGTTTATCTCTCCGGTTGTTGATATCACCAGTGTGGTTCCCCACCCTCCAACGTAGTTCCCTCTTGGTCGTCCCGACGTAAGCAAGTGGACATGGACAGGTACACAGGTACACGACACCCTGAGTTCTACAGTTTGTGAAGTCTCTCATAATATAGGTTTTATTAGTAGAGTAACTCAAAAAGCTTGTGGACTTCCAAATCAGAGGGCAAAAGATACAATTCTGTCCACATTTAAAAGTTCCACAGAGTCTCCTACTGATCCACGTACCCATATGAGGAGGCGTTTGATAATGACTAGTCGGTCCCTAATAGATCTTCCTCTCTTATATGTGGTTTAGGGGAAATACTGTCCCTCAGGTCTGGGTCTGATAATAAAATGCCCCAATATCGTCTCAAAATACCCTGTACTTTTTGATTCTGGGTATCATAAGTACCCACAATCCTCATAGTGTTGTTCGTGGTAACGAGGTCTGTCTGTGGAATAAGCAAAGATTGCCTGTCTCTATGAAGAGACTGGTTAAACGCCTCCTTTAGAATTTCTCAGTGATATCCTTTCTGAATAAACCTATCTCGCATATCTCTTGCCTGAGTCCGAAATGATTCATTAGATGAACAGTTTCTTCTGGTTCTCAAATATTGTCCCTTGGGATGCCTCTTTTTAGGCTTAAGGGATGGTGACTATCCCAACGTAACAAACTATTGGTAGATGTTGGTTTACGGTAGGTAGTGGTATGTAATTCACCATTGGTCTTAGGGTACTTTCCCACTAGCGTTATTCTTTTCCCAGCATTGAGTACCGTCCTAGCTGCTCAATACCGGAAAAGAACTGATCAGCTTTATCCTAATGCATTCTGAATAGAGAGCAATCCTTTCAGGATGCATCAGGAAGTCTTCAGTTCAGTCTTTTTGACTTATCAGGACGGAGATAATACCGCAGCATGCTGCGGTTTTATCTCCGTCCAAAATTCCGGAACACTTGCCTTTTTTCCCATTGACATGCATTATTGCCGGATCTGGCTCCGGGTGTTCCGCCAAAACGGATCCGGCATTGCGGTCTGCGCATGCTCAGACCGCAAAAAAGTGAAAAAAATGAATGCCGGATCCTTTTTCCGGATCACACGGAGAAGACCGATCCAGCATTTCAATGCATTTGTCATACGGATCAGGATCCTGATCTGTCTGACAAATGCCATCAGTTTACATGCGTTTTGACGGATCCGGTAGGCAGTTCCGGCGACGGAACTGCCTGCCGGAATCCTCTGCCGCAAGTGTGAAAGTACCCTTAGAGATCCGGATATCAAGGAAAGCGATACTTTGTCATTCTACCTCATTTGTGAATCCAAGGCCAATGGTGTTAACATTGAGACGTTGAACAAAGTTCTTAAAAAGTTCAATGTCACCATCCCACAAGATCAAAATGTCGTCTATATAACGACCCCAAAAAACAATATGAGATGTAAATTGATCAAGGTCATCCACAAAAACTATGGTATCCTCCCACCAGCCCAGGAGCAAGTTGGCATAACTGAGGGCACATGGGCTCCCCATCACCGTGCCCCTGAGCTGGTGGTAGTACCGGGACTCAAACAAAAAATAATTAGGGGTAAGCACAAACTGTAAATTAGTAAGAACAAACAGGTTATGTGATTTGAAAATTAGTAAAATGAGTACCCCTGGATTTAAGGAAATGTTCAACAGCCTGAAGACCACTTTTATGCGGGATACTAGTATAGAGTCCTTCAACATCAATTGAGGCTTGAAGAACTTTATCATCAACCGTGATGTTATCAATTTTTAACATTAAGTCTGTCGTGTCCCTTAAATATGAAGGGGGGGGAGACCACAAAGGGACGGAGGATTTTATCAATGTAAATACTTCTGTTCTGGGTTATGGAGTCAACAGCAGACACAGTGGGGCGACCTTTTAAGGGAGAGAACCCCTTATGGATCCATAAGGGGTTGCCTTGTGTCCTGTATTGTTTTGTATACTTCTGTATTAACATAATGGGACCCAAGCAAGTGTATGGGCCGGGATCCCTCTGCTCAAGCAGCGAGGAACTTCCGGACTGTGGAACGCATGGGCGTTTCACCTCCTTGGCGTTCCACCAGTGCGTTACACTGGGAGTTGGATACTCCACTCCCACACTGGATCGCCTTTGGCCAAAAGTTTTGTACTGTCTATTATTAATCTAGAGCTCAGCTATTTATTTTATTGTTTGGGGACAGTTGATTGTATCACTCTGGTGCCCATAATGAGCTTTATCTACCTTTTACTTAGTGCCATCATTATATCATGTGACCGGAAGTGGGGGAAGGGACGTCAGACGCCGGCAACATTTGAGCAAAGAGGCACTGCTCCTAATGGGGGTATGCTCTTTTTATCTAGCTGCCCACATTTTATTTGTGTATTTATCATTAGACCATCTGGTTTAGCAACTGGCAGTATTGGCTCATCGTCTGCGTGCTGCAAGTTTATCCCTCTGATGAACCACGTGGATACCGCCACCTGGGGAAACGCGTCGGGCAGAGGAGATTATAGTAGGGACATCCAGGGCTTTTCAGGGTTTAGCCACCTAGAAATGGGGTCGCCCCCTATCGGGGGCTCCGCTTGTAGGTAGGGATAGCGGTAGGGTCATCCCAGGGATAAATACCCGACAGGATAGAACCTCCTCTTCACCCCATTTGTCGGTTGCTACCCCTGAAGACTGCCTGGCACCCAGTGAATGGTATCAAGTAACCGTGAGTTATGGTTCACAACCATGTTTTTTTCTGCATCATAGATGTGATCTTTAATATGCAGATTAAGTTTCATCATATTGTCCTTGCTGATCTCTGATTATCTGTGCGTACACTATAAGATTATACACTGAGGAGTAGGCACAGGATATTTGTTGTTGATGTATTGTGTACACAAGTGTATTATTTTCTATTTTGGAGCTTTGTGTATCATTTTTAAATGTATCTAGTAAAGGTTACATTTTAGGGGTTAATTTTTTCAGTGATATTAAAGAAGACAGGTCAAATAATGTAACTAGCCTGTCTCGTCTAGTGAGGCCATGCACAGCAATAATTCTACAATCAGATTGCACAAACCACATTGTTCATTTTGGGAAACAAATCAAGGCGCCAGTGGTACATTGAAGTCCCTGCAGATTCTTCATATGAGATGTTTGTGAGTTGTTGATTCAATGTTATAATCATGCTGAGCAGCAGTTCAAAATGGTACCTCTTAAGTTCATATTACAATGGTCCATGATACATTTCTAAATGCCAATTGTTACTAACCTTTCAGATAGCGAGCAGTTCTACAGTAACAGGTTTAAATAGTATGCAATGAGAAAAAGAAATGTGTCACTTGGAAGCATTATCGATTGATTGTATTAGTCTTAATACCCCCTGTAGTTATAGTTTTTTAGTTCTCTTGCAGAGACCATTTTCTATTATAGAATTGGCTTGTGCTGTGCATTTTATACTTTATTTTATTTGGAGAGTTTTTTCATTTCATCTTTTAATGTACATTTTAATAAACACTATGTACAGGGGTGTAACTACCACCGTAGCGGATACTAAGGGCCCTGCACTAGTAGGGGGTCCAAACCATCAGGGCCTGGCATACCCTACAGACTAAGTCCTCTGTCCAGCACAGCGCTACTATAGGGCAGCACTAGACAGAGGAGTACTAGAAAACTTCATGGCCAGGGGGGAATTTCTGCTGGCCCCACTTCCTTGCCAGCATCTGGATCTTCAGCAAGCCAGAGGAGGATGTGGCTGGCAAATAAGAACATTGGCTTTTCTGCTACAGAAGGGCGATTGAAGGACCGGAAGGAAAGAGGGGAAGCCAGAGAGAAGCACGGAGAACAAGACTGCAGGGAAGTAAACTGGTGACAGGATGCAGCTGGATTGAAGAGAGAGGATGATGGAGAGAAAGAAACAGTAAAAATACAATAATTGTATGCCCATCACAGATCTGCAGGTGACTTCTACATTATATATGTACTCAGAGAGTTATCACTGTGGTATAGAGTAAAGGGACCTTTACACAAGTAGATGATTGGTACAATTGAGTGACAAACAAGTCGTTTCTTGGTGTAGTGAACGTTTCAACAATGACTCTTTAGACGCAGGGATTATTGTTCACAAAAACGTAATTTCATTCATATATTCCATTGTTTGTAAAGCTGACTGTTGCATTGTGTTCAAATATAGGGCTGGTATGGCTAGAGTAATATTTTTAGGCCTTGGCTGTAAAGTAAGGTCATTCAAAATGCCTTTTAACTTCCAGAGCCTATAATTATAAGAGCTTCAAGATGTGGTTCACAACCCACACTTAAAGGGGTTTCCGACATTGAGATATTTATGGGCTATCTGGAACTCACACCAGTCTGTTATTTCAGGCAGCCATCAGTGCTGGGAAACTGTACAGTGGATAGAAGATTCCATCCACTGTGTAGTTTCTGGCACCGACATACTGCATCTCAGCTCTTATTCACTTGAATAGGAGCTTTTCTGCAGTACTCTGTGATGACCACTACACAGTGGATGGAACCTTGTGCTTCCATCTCTTTTGCTGTATAGTTTCGGGCATCAGTGGCTGTGCAGAGCAGCTGATCAGATCAGTGTCAGACCCTGAGCGATCTGATATTGATGACCTATCCCAAGGATGGGCCATCAATAATATAGTACCAGAAAACTCCTTTAACCCCTTAGTGACTACAAATACACCTTTTTGTGGCGGTCAGTAAGGGCCTTAGAGTGGGACGTTGCCTTTTTTGGTGGCCCAGTCTAAGTGCTGTGCATGTCTCCCGTGCAGCAGAGAGCAGGGGCACATCTGTAACATAAAAGCCGTGTTCCTGGTTTAACAGCCCAGATCAGCTGGAGCACCGATCCAGGCTGTTTAACCCCTTACATTCAAATAATTACAGATGCCATTATTTGTGCATGCAGGCCAGGGCCTACTGAAGGCCCAAGGCCTGCCTCCAGCATTTCCCAGCTGGCTGTGCCTCTTTGGTGAATGTCAGTATAGCACTGAACAAATAAAATATAGTGCAAAGTATTTTAGAAGTAATCAAAAGATCACCTATTATAGTCCCCTTGTGGGACTATTAAATGGTAAAAAAAGGAAAAAAAAAAAGTTATAAAATTCTAAGTAAAAAAAATGCACCTTTTTCCATTGAAAAAAGCATTTCAATGAAAAAAAATGCAAAAAAAATCTCCTCCACATATTTGGTATTGCTGTGTAGAGATGGCCTTGCGGTTCGCCCAGCGGTCGTTTCGCGGCGAACTTTGCGTGTTCGTGATTCGCCGAACATGCGAACATATGGAGAAATTCGTGCCCGCCATGTTCTTTTACATTATGAAGAACTTTGACCCATGACACATCCATCAGGTGGTACAGGACAGCCAATTGAGACATTTCAGCACATGGACATACCCCCTACTTTATAAATAAACCTAATCTGGCCGCCATTGTACATTCAGTGTTTTGCCAGTGTAGGGAGAGGTTGCTGTGTGGAGCAGAGACAGGCTGTTAGGGACACCAAACGCTAACTAATAGGGACACTAAAGTCATTTTAAGGACTAGTATAGGTGTGGCTTAAATCAGAAAACGATGTTAAGACTTAAATAATCCAGATCACTATTCACTGGTATAGGTGTGCTATCGATATGTGTGATACACAGAGGGGTGCGATATACTTATAATATACTTTTATAATGAGTCAAAAACACATAGATCTATATAGTGATCACCTGGAAGTCAGGGGGCTAGGGGCTTACTAGGGCCATTTTTATATAGGGTAAGGTTCCGGACAGGTGGTCTGTGGTTAGGCTATCAGGGCCAGAATAGCGCCCCCCTGTAGGGCAATATCAGGGACAGTTCTTTGCCCACCCTGTCCTTCAATACCACATCATCATCTAGCCCAGGGATAGATGTTTATTGCTTTCCCTCCGGGATTCATGGTTGTCCACTGGAAGCCCCCGGATTGTGGTAGGACATATGGTTTCTGATTTGGTGCCGCAGAGCACTTGTTATTGCCTACCACATCTATGCATTTTGCTTAACTTTAATAATTTAATTTGTTTTCATTTTGAGGGATATCTTTTCCATTCACACTTCCGCAAAATGGGTCCGCATCCGTTCCGCAATTCCGCAATGGGGCTGGAATGTGCTGTCCGCATCTGCATTTGCGGATCCACAGCCGCATTTGTGGATCCGCAATTCCGCATTTGTGCTTCCGTTTCCGCAAAAAAATAGAACATGTCCTATTCTTGTCTGCAATTGCAGACAAGATTAGGCATTTTCTATTATAGTGCCGGCGATGTGCGTTCCACAAATTGCGGAATGCACATCGCCGGTGTCCGTGTTTTGCGGATCCGCAAAACACTTACGGAAGTGTGAATGAACCCTCATAGTAAAATTATTAAAGGTTACGTTTTATCTTTATGTATATTCTAATGGATTGCCTTCCTTGTACAATGTTATAATATACTTTCTATGTTAGAAAGTATATTATAGTGCATTTGTATTGTGCGGCAGTTGTGTGTGGTTCTGCTGCGATACTGCAGGTATATAGAGGGACAAGCGTTATTGGAACAAATAATTTCTACTGGTGTGATATACAAGTCGTCCCACAAAAAAACTGATTGAAGCGGGGTGTTATATACCAATATACTTTCTTTATACTGCATTTGGATACTGCATAGTGCATTTGCGCATGCGCGTACGCGAAAATTATATTGCCGATATTTCGCATTGAAAAAAATTATGAATGGAGATCGCAAATTCAAATAATACATCTGGTATGTCACTGTCCATGTTGTGGGACTATTTGTGCACTTCTAGTAATTATTTCTTGGCTGCAAATATGAGCTGAAGATTTTTCAGGTTCGCCTGCCATTAAAATGAATGGGACCCGCCGCGAACTTGCGGTTGGCGAACATTTGATCTCGTTCGCGCGATCGCCTTCGCGAACCGTCCCGGCAGATGTTTGTCCATCACTATTGCTGTGTCTGTAATGACCTGAACTATGCAATTATTATGTAATTTATCCTGTACAGTGAACGCTATTGAAAGAAACCACTAACAAAAATGCCAAAATTGCTGCTTCTTGCTTATTCGTCCCCAAAAATAGGCAATAAAAAGTGATCAAAAAGTGTTATGTACTCCAGAATGATACCAATGAAAACTACAAGGCGTCCTACAAAAATCAAGCCCTCACACATCTCCATAGAAAGAAAAAGAAAATAGTTATTGGTCTTGGAATGTGGCAATGCAAAAACATTTTCTTTTAAAAAAAGGGGTTTTATTGTAAAAAAAAACTGTACGTATTTATTATCGCTGTAATCGTACTGACCCAGAGAATCAAATTATTGTGTTACTTATGCTAAAACATGAATGGCGCAAAATCTATAACTTAAAAACTTAGTGGCAGTATTGCTGTTTTTTTTCCCCATCTCCCTCCCAGAAAGAGTTGGTCATCCATTGTTCCCACTTAGGCCTCATGCACACAGACGTTTTTTTTTGCAGTCCGCAAAAACGGTTTCCGTTGTTCCGTGATCCGTGTTCGTTTTTTCTTCCGTGGGTCTTCCTTGATTTTTGGAGGCTCCACGGACATGAAAAATGAAAAAAAAAATCTAAGTCAAGTTTGCCATTGAAATGATAGGAAAAAACGGACACGGATCACGGACACGGATCACGGACGCGGATGACAAGATAGTCAACCGCGTCCATGATCCCCTGTCCGTTTTTCCTATCATTTTCAATGCAAACTTGACTTCGTTTTTTTTTTCACTTTTCATGTCCGTGGATCCTCCAAAAATCAAGGAAGACCCACGGAAGAAAAAACGGTCATGGATCACAGAACAACAGAAATCCGTTTTGCGGACCGCAAAAAAAAAACGGTCGTGTGCATGAGGCCTTAAGTACATTTGACACCTCCCCCACAGCCATTGCATGGCTCCTATTTAGCTGAATTGCTGTCCATGTATTACAAGGACTACATTTGGACAGGGGCTGACAACACCCATGTAATTTCTCATAATGGCATTTTATCATTTTGCTAATGCAATGTATTTTAGTAAAGCTTTCCTTTAGAGCCACACAAAAATTAGGTAATTATATAATACTAATGGGGCCGGGTGAAAGCTACAGAGAATTAGATTTTCCCATGGTAGTGTCTTTATTTTCAGACATGCTCACGTTTCTTTTATGTGGCATGATGCTTATTTGGGAATTACTCACAACGTGTTTCCATAGTATCCTTTTTTAACGTGTCACAAAAGATGAAACTTCCCTTCTAGAAGAGTATAATATGTAACAACTATGTTATAGTGATGTACACAAGAGTAATTGCAGAGTAACTGGTTGACTAACTTGTCCCCCTGCCGTGTCTTCCAGTAGATGCAAAATTTTATAATTTCTTGACTAGACAGTACAACTAAATCACATTTGGAATCATTATTGTGTGCCAGCTCTTGTGTAGCATCTCCGGGAAAAGGTTTTTATGTTACGCACCTGCCTATGTGAAAATGCTGTCCAAAATGTTTGCTCCTTTTATAGTGTAGTAATCATAGTTTCCGATTTTTGCAAGGTCTCATTTGTTTCCAAGGTAACAACTGTTCCAGCACCTTGTAGTACAGAAACAAAAACGTACAAAAACATGCCGCATATAAAGTTGTCCAGTCTGGGCAGTTGTGGCTTTTTGCCTTGACTTGTGTAAAGGCTTTGTACATTATTACATAGATACATAGGTTGCAGAAAGGAACAAGACCATCAAGTTCAACATTTCTCAGATCAACACAACCACATTAATTGCCAGATTAATTATAACCATCAATGCTGTATGCCATTAGATCTAGTCCTTTTTTTAATGCTGTTATAGTATCTGCCATTAATACCTCCTGGCATAGGGCATTTCTTAGTTTGGTATATATATGAAGGCACACTCGCACTTGGTGCTGTACGGAACAAATAATTATACGCTGATTGTGCAATTAGCTCCTTTATTAAGACGGTTTATAGGTTGCTGTATATAGGGATTACTCAACCTATCTATGTAATAATATTAATAAAACACATCTATGTAATAATAATTTATTTTAGAAATGAGGAGTGAATATCGGCAGCAATCAGACAGTCCACAAGGATAAATACACTCACCTAAAGAATTATTAGGAACACTTGTTCTATTTCTCATTAATGCAATTATCTAGTCAACCAATCACATGGCAGTTGCTTCAATGCATTTAGGGGGGTGGTCCTGGTCAAGACAATCTCCTGAACTCCAAACTGAATGTCAGAATGGGAAAGAAAGGTGATTTAAGCAATTTTGAGCGTGGCATGGTTGTTGGTGCCAGACGGGCCGTTCTGAGTATTTCACAATCTGCTCAGTTACTGGGATTTTCACGCACAACCATTTCTAGGGTTTACAAAGAATGGTGTGAAAAGGGAAAAACATCCAGTATGCGGCAGTCCTGTGGGCAAAAATGCCTTGTGGATGCTAGAGGTCAGATGAGAATGGGCCGACTGATTCAAGCTGATAGAAGAGCAACGTTGACTGAAATAACCACTCGTTACAACCGAGGTATGCAGCAAAGCATTTGTGAAGCCACAACATGCACAACCTTGAGGCGGATGGGCTACAACAGCAGAAGACCCCACCGGGTACCACTCATCTCCACTACAAATAGGAAAAAGAGGCTACAATTTGCACGAGCTCACCAAAATTGGACTTTTGAAGACTGGAAAAACGTTGCCTGGTCTGATGAGTCTCGATTTCTGTTGAGATATTCAAATGGTAGAGTCCAAATTTGGCGTAAACAGAATGAGAACATGTATCCATCCTCTGATGGCTACTTCCAGCAGGATAATGCACCATGTCACAAAGCTCAAATCATTTCAAATTGGTTTCTTGAACATGACAATGAGTTCACTGTACTAAAATGGCCCCCACAGTCACCAGATCTCAACCCAATAGAGCATCTTTGGGATGTGGTGGAACGGGAGCTTCGTGCCCTGGATGTGCATCCCTCAAATCTCCATCAACTGCAAGATGCTATCCTATCAATATGGGCCAACATTTCTAAAGAATGCTATCAGCACCTTGTTGAATCAATGCCACGTAGAATTAAGGCAGTTCTGAAGGCAAAAGGGAGTCCAACACCGTATTAGTATGGTGTTCCTAATAATTCTTTAGGTGAGTGTATATTGTATACCATATAAGCCACTGAAGAAGGAGCAGGGATTAGCTCCGAAATGCGTTTGGTATAAAATATTTTATTGATCCTTGTGGACTGGCTGATTGCTGCCGATATTCACTCCTCATTTCTAAAAGAAAAAAGGGGTTCAACTGCCATTCGCCCTCAAGGAGACAGTGTAAGCGCACCATATCAGCGCTCTAGGGAAGAACAAGCAGGACGCTCTACACTGACACCTAGCAACCACGTGGGACGCCAAGCAGATCCAGACCACCAGTTTCTCCCTCAGGTCAAATTCAACCGCATCACTTGCCGAATCCAGAGAGACGACGGAGCGGTAATGTACTGGAAATATATTTATCAGCTACTAGTAGCTCAACAATAAGCTGTTTATTACGTTTCATTCCATATAACAACTACGGTCAAAACCGGACGGTGAACAATTACTAGAGATTCATTGTAACTAACCACAGTTTTATACACAAATGATTCTCTGGAACTGCCTCAAGCTGCAAACACTGAAAAATAGGGTATAAGTCGCAATAAGGATCTAGACATTTAAAGGGGACATAACTATGAACCGCATTATCTGTGGAAATCGGCTTCTGGCACCATAAAGTGCACTACAGTCTAAACACCTCCAATTGGAAACTCGTTAGTGACCAGAAGAACTGCCAAATATCTCTGGTTTCTAGGTCTACACTCCAATCACAAGAGTGCAGAGGCTTGAACAATTGACAAACAGCATTTTATTTTCACTATATATGTTTTCATGTAACAATGCTTATGCTTGATTTACCCAACAACTTTATGCTAAATTTGTCCCATATCGGAAGTCAGATCAGACTATATCAGTGGATATTTGTCACTGTTTTCACCAACTGGGTGGTGACCTCAGCAATTTCACCGCTTGTCTGGAGAATATAGACAAATATAAGATACGTCAACACGTGGTAGTACTTTTATTATGTGGTCTACTTTTATTACTATTGCTTTTACCTGTATTATTTGGGGGGTATTTAGTGTGTTTTATTAATATTATTACATAGGTTGAGTAATCCCTATATACAGCAACCTATAAACCGTCTTAATAAAGGAGCTAATTGCACAATCAGTGTATATCCATTTGTTCCGTACAGCACCAAGTGCGAGTGTGCCTTCATATATATACTTACCTATTTTTTTCACTAAACGGCTTCTGGGTGTGCCGATGACAGAGCACCTCTGACCATAATACCAAATTGGTGAGCCACTGTACGATTATCCCCATTTCTAAGTTTGACTACATTTACTGTAAAGAAGCCTTTCATGTTTTGATGTCTGAATCACCTTTACTCCACACACAAAGAATAACCCCTGGTAAAGTCTTTTGAGCAAATTCATCCTGTGCAAGTTCTTTGTATTGAGTTGACCAAGATTACAGCCATTTTGAGTAATCTTTCAATCAAAAAAGAACTTTGCAATTAGTCTTGATTTAACCTGTTAAAGATGCGGCCCAATTTGATACTGAAGGTGTAACTGTTTCAGGTAATTGTTGTCAGAATAACCTGCCATGTGTGTACATGAGGAAAGCCACTTTCTGTCCATTATATCTAGCATTTTTAGCTTTTTTTTTTTTTTTTTTTGTCTT
This sequence comes from Bufo bufo, assembly GCF_905171765.1. Lineage (NCBI taxonomy): Eukaryota > Metazoa > Chordata > Amphibia > Anura > Bufonidae > Bufo > Bufo bufo. The sequence continues at coordinate 411,426,239 of NC_053393.1, read as the reverse complement.
TAGTTTTCAGTTTTTTCAGAGCTGGTAGGTGGTGACTAGCTGCTTATCACTTATGCTCCAACACGAGACATGGATTAACAGAATAATCTGATCCCTATTATACAGCTAAACTGAGCATTTTATATGTGAATCTAGCAGTTAAATAACATGGTGAAGGCGCATTTACCGACTGAGCAGTCACTTATTGGGAAGTAACGGTTCCTTCCTGATAATTGCCTACTCCTCTTACTACTTCAGATTCATTGCAGATTGCTGTTTACACAGTATGATCTGCTGTCCAGAAATAATGGTTTATGTGTGTGCATCACCAATGATTTCACATTATGAACAAGTGTTTTGCTCGTAAAGGTCAGATCAGATTGAGCTTTTATACAAACGTAGGCTCGATATTTATGCGTTATAAATTCACCTTAAAGAGGACCTTTCATGGGTCCAGACATTATGAAATAAGTAGGGAGTTGTGTATAATTCATGGATGTAGTATTGCTTACTAGTGTGTCTGTCCGGTGCTCCGTTCCCCCGCTGTGGCCCCCATTCACTTTTCCTGCCTGATATGCTAATGAATAGCATCACTACAGGGAGGAGGAGACTACCCTATTTCTCAATAGGCGTCTCCTTCTCCCTGGCTGTAGCGGCGTCTAATCACAAAGGAGAGCGTCACAGCCTGGGAGAAAAAAAAACGCACCTTCTCCCAGTCTGTGACTCTCTCCGCTGTGATTGGACCGCTCTACAGCCAGGGAGAAGGAGACGCCCATTGATAAGCGGGACAGTCTCTTCCTCCCTGTAGTGATGCTATTTATTAGCATATCAGGCATGCAAAGTGAATGGGGGCCACAGCTGGGGAACTGAGTGGCGGACAGACACACTAGTAAGCAATATTACATCCATGAATTATGCCCTACACAACTCCCTACTTATTTCATAATGTCTGGACCCATGAAAGGTCCTCTTTAAAAGGGTTATCCCATGAATAATGTAAAAAAATTGAAATCAGACATCATAGTGCATGACAATCTCTTTCTAACAAAGCTAGAACCAGCCCTGTACCCAGGGCTGGTGCAAGGATTTTTGCCACCCTAGGCAAAAGCTTGCAACATTTAACTGTGGTCGTGTACCCTGTGCCAGTCTGACTATGGTCGTGTACCCTGTGACAGTCTATGGTCTTGTACCCTGTGCCAGTCTGACTATGGTTGTGTACCCTGTGCCAGTCTGACTATGGTCAAGTACCCTGTGCCAGTCTGACTATGGTCATGTATATATAATATCCAGCCATTGTCTGCCACCTAGTACCCTCCCAATGATGCCAATCACTCTGCGCTGTTCAGCAGGTTGGCACACCAAACACGAGCAGTGCCACCTATTCACTGCCATGCGCCATTCAGCCACTGTCTGAAATCCTGTGCCACCAGGGCAACATAAAACAGTATGCTGCCTTGTGCCCTCTGCGAGTTTGGCACTGTCCTGCACCCTGTACCATTTATAGCCCTTTAGACAGTCTGTGCCACCTATTAGGTTCCATGTGCCACTGCTGGGCACCCTGTGCCAGTCAGAATCTATGGCCCCTAGTCAAGCAGCAGGTGTGCCCTGACCCCTGTACACAAGTGTGTGCCACCCTGCTGCCAGTCACTCTCCCGCAGCCTCTGACACCCTAGTGCAGGTTGTCAGAGTGCGGTTGCCAGGGGTGCTCACCAGGTTCTGCTCCTCGCTGTGCTCCAGGTCCACATTGCCTTGGCTCTTGCCAAGATCATGTGTCTTCGGCACGTGATCCCGCAAGACCCACCTTGGGAGGTCACGGGTCTCGTGGGATTGCGCACCCGAAGTGACTGAAGAAACTCATGCCCGTGCAGGCTCGCACTCGCAGAGCATCTGGCCGGCAAGTACAGGAACAGAAGAAGTCAAGGAGCTGATGTTCACAAGTAGGGGGCGGGGCGCGGGCGGTGGCCGGGTGCTAGTGCTTGGGATTCGGACTCCAGAGTGCTGGCGCCCCCAGGCAGAGTGCGCTCTACGCGGTGGCCTACTCTGTTAATGGGTGGAGCCGGCCCTGCCTGTACCTCACATGGATCCAGAGATCTCCACATTCATTGCTCTGCTAGATTTATATCAAGCTGACAGCTCAAGGGGAGTGTCTTCTCTGCTATAGCTCTACCCCTATCACAGCTCAGGAGGCAGTTGAAGGATGAAACTGAGCATGTGCGGCCTTCTCAGTAAGAAGGACAAAGAAATAAGAAAATAAAAAAAACAGCAGGTGGCGTTATACAGATACATTTTATTGAATAACTCAGTGGCCATGCAAATTTTTTTATTACATTTAATTAGATACAGGTGCTGGTTTGAAAACTGTAGAATATATTTTGTGGGACAACCCCTTTATATCACATACAAGCCTGCACTCTTTGTGATCTGTCTCTTGCCTTTGTCTGTGTGCAGCAGCTCCTCCCTTCTCCCTCTCCCTCACCCCTTAGACTTTTATATAATCTGATCCTTCAGTCAGCAGGCAGATCGTCTTGAATTGTACAAACAGTGAATTGAAATTTAGAGAACAGAAGGAAGAGCAGGAGAAGAGTCTGATAAGAGAAGAAGGAAGCATCTTTCTGTGATAAAATATATTACCGTATGTTTCTTGTATTTACCTGTCTGCTTCATTTATGAAAAAAAAAGATATAACAGTTAAAGAGGTTATCCAATACTATAAAAATGCCCCCCATATGCCGGGCCCCTCACAGTAAATATACTTACTCCTGGTTCCCGCACCACCACTGCTGCTTCGCCCCATGTGCGGATGAAAACATTGTTGTTGTGGCCTTGTACTAAAATTAATAAACAATTTTTCCTCCATCAATCTGCACTAAATACTCCACAATGAGAAAGTGAAAACATTTTATACATTTTTTTCAAATTTATTAAAAAGGAAGTACTAAAAGTATTATTCACACCCTTTGTCATGACACTTAAAATTTTGCCCTGGGGGCCTTTCATTTATCTTGATCATCTTTAAGATGTTTCTACACCTTGAATGGAGTCCACCTATGGTAAATTCAGTTGATTGGAAAGGGTCTCCCCTGGCTGTATCAGGTCTCACAGCTGACAATGCATACCAGAGAAAAAACCAAGCCACGAGGAGGAAAAAACTGCATGTTAACGCTCAGACAAGATTGGAAGGTACCAAAAAATTCTTCTGCACTGAAATTTCCCATGAGTACAGTAGACTTCTTCATTCTTACAGCCGGTTCAGACCTGAGCATTTTACAGCACGTTCCTACGCTGTAAAACGCTCAACAAGGAGAAACCAATGCTTCCCTATCGGCATGGTTCTCACCTGGGCGTTTTACAGCGCGTACGATCGCGCTGTAAAATGCCCAACGCCCCAAGAAGTTCAGGAGCTTCTTTGGGGGCGTAGTGTCGCGCGTTCCCGTACATAGACTTCTGGGAACGCGCGACACTGGGCGTTCGCTTGTCTCTGTATTCGCGATTGCAAACGCCCGTACAATCGCGCATACAGAGCGTACGTTCAGTACGCTCTGGTGTGAACCCAGCTTTAAATGAGAAAAAGTTTGGAACAACTAGGACTCTTTCTAGAGCTGGCTGCCTCTCTAAGCTGAAAGTTCTACCATGTGCACAAAGCCACATGGTTCCACATGGAATACATTGCAGGTGGTAGCGTGATTTCAGATGCACAAATTGAATACTTTGTGGTGAGCTTCAAAATGCCACAATGTTAACCATTATAGTATTTGCATGTGTACACACGTGCATGCATACAGTGACACTTACATGCACATATACACACTATGACACATGCACATATAGTACTTACATAAATATATTCACAAGCATATGTACACATTGCACACACATGCCTACCCACTTACTAGTCTGTTTTAACAAAAATAGAAGCTATCATGTTATATAGCAAGTCTCTTCATCAGGCATAATATAACAGTGTTTGAAGAAACGCTAATATAAACGCAAAATTGCAGAAACATGGTGTAATAAATTGACATTTGAAAAACAACCAAATAAGAAAAAGAGCTTAGAAAATGGGTCCATAATAAGCTTACAGAGAAGCAGTGGGATGTTATCTCAGAGACCTGGTCCTCCCACTATATCTGCCACAGATTATCTTGTAGTATGCTATAAACATAGAAACATAGAATGTGTCGGCAGATAAGAACCATTTGGCCCATCTAGTCTGCCCAATATACTGAATCCTTAGGACACATTCAAACCTTTGTTCATTGTGTCAAACCATGTAATAAATTTATATTCCCACATTCTTCTGGCTATTTTAAATTTGAAATTGCCTTTTAATATGATTGGTTTTATATGTTCTTCATTGTGTCCTGAGGTACAAAAATGCTTAGTCTCTTTAATTGTGTGGCGATGGGACCTCATCTTTGCTTTAAGTTTTTGCCCTTTATGTCCAACATAGAGACCGATATTTAGTGCACCGAATCAGGTACACAACAGAACATGTGAATGTCCCAGAGATCTTATAATCCTGAGGCAAGTTGGGGATTCTGATGAAAAAGCCTAAGGCTGGGTTCACACGAGCGGATGCCGTGCGTGGCATCCGCTCCGTGAATGACAGCCAAGACCCGATGCAGACTGCAGAGGCACGGAACATTAACATGACTGATAATGCTCCGTGCCTCTCTGTGACCTCTTTACTACGAAATCACAGTGACAACTGTGATTTCGTAGTAAAGAGGTCACAGAGAGGCACGGAGCATTATCAGTCATGTTAATGTTCCGTGCCTCTGCAGTCTGCATCGGGTCTTGGCTGTCATTCACGGAGCGGATGCCACGCACGGCATCCGCTCGTGTGAACCCAGCCTAAGTTGTCTTGAAAGCTTGATGTATAACATCATTGCTTTCATTTTTAGCCAGTAAAAGGTATCATACCTGCAAGACTCTTATTTAGTTTCAGTTCAAAATGGTCGCCAATGCGACTTAGAATTGCTAAATGTCGACAAGACTTTGTAGTCTTGTCGCCATTTGCGCCTAGACCCTCCGCTGCTCTGCCTCTCACACAGGAGGAAATGACATGGGCCGCGCTGCGCGTGCCATGTTCTTCTCGATAGCACAGCAGAGAAGGAGGCAGTCCCTCCCCCCTGTGCCGCTGCCACCAATGGGCTGATAGCAGGGAGGAGGAGGGGAGGGGCTGTGGCTTGGTGCCAGGGATGGGATATGGCCGGCACCCGCAGCGCAGCCTGCGTTTGAATTAAGCAAAAACTATATTCATTGGTGGTGCAGTGGACAGACCCCCCCCCCCCCCCCCCCCCCAGTATTATAATCATTGGTGGCAGTGGCAGTTTCAATCAGAGCCCCAGCAGCACTGGGGGTCCGATCGGTTACCATGGCAGCCAGGAAGCTACTGAAGCCATGGCTGCCATAGTTGGCTCCCTGCTGCTGTGTGCACAAAGCATAGAGTAGCAGGGAGAGTGTAAAGTCCTATTCACCCTGATAGAGATCTATCAGGGTGAACAGGACAAGGGATGAAAGATCCCAGGTTCTAGCCCCTAAGGGGGATATGGTTATTAAATAAAAAGTTTTAAAAAAAAAAGTTAAAAAAACAAACACCAGAATATTAAGTTTAAATCACCCCATTGCCCAATTTTACATATAAAATATATAAACAATAAAAAAAATTACATATCGCCACGCCCGAAAAAGTGCGAACTATTAAAATATTTAAAAATATCTCCTATGCGGTGAACGCCGTAATAGAAAAAAATATAAAAAACCTGCAATTTGACATTTTTTTGTAACCTTGTCCCGACAAAAATTAGGTTAGGACTGTTCTATTATGGTCCAGACGTTCCATAAAATCTGGAATGCACGCGGCTTTTTTGGTGTTTTATTTTTTTTACGTGGTATCAAGTATCGCAGTACTTTTTTATGGTATCGAAATCGAGTCAAAATTTGGGTATCGTGACAACCCTAGGTAAGACATGTGTTTTTGTTTTTTTGTTTTTTTATTATACCGTAATTATATGTATTTTAAATTTAGCGACTAAAAATTTAAATTTGGCTCCTAAATTTTTCAGGTTAGGAGCCAATGGCTCCTTGATATTTTTTTTAGTCTGGAGCCCTGATATATACAGTGGCATGTAAAAGTTTGGGCACCTCTGATCGCAATTTCTGTTACTGTGAACAGTTAAGTAAGTAGAAGATGAAATGATCTCCAAAAGGCATAGTTAAAGTTGGCACATTCCCTTTGCATTTTACGCCAATTTTTATTTTATTTTAATCTTGTACATTTTCAAAATAACAAAACAGGAAAAGTGCCCAAAGCAAAACTTTGGGCATCCTGCATGGTTAGTACCTAGTAGCAGCCCCTTTGGCAAGTATCAGAGGTTGTAAATGCTTTTTGTCGCCAGCCTAGAGTCTTTAAATTCTTGTTTGAGGGATTTTCATCCATTCTTCCTTGCAAAAGTCTTCCAGTTCTGTGAGATTCCTTGGCCGTCTTGCATGCACTGCTCTTTTGAGGTCTATCCACAGATTTTCACTGAATTCAGATCAGGAGACTATGAGGGCCATGGTAAAACTTTAAACTTGCACCTTTTGAGATGATCTGTTGTGGATTTTGAGGTGTGTTTAGGATCATTATCCATTTGTAGAGGCCATCCTCTTTTTAACTTAATCTTTTTTTCAGTTAGTGTTATGTTTGCTTCCAGAATTTGCTGAAATTTCATTGAGTCCATTCTTCCCTCTACTATGAAATGTTACCCATACCATTGGCTACAACACAACCTCAAAGCATGATTGATCCACCCCCATGCTTAACCCCTTAAGGACCCATGACATACATGTACATGTCATTTCTTTGCGGGAGTTGAAGACCTGTGAGGTACATGTACTTCATGGGGATCGGGCGGGTGCAGGAGCTGCGCCCGCACAATCCGCAGCAGGGGTCCAGCAGTCATTGATAGCCGACCCCTGCTGCATGCGCCAGCATCGGTGAAATCACTGATGCTGGCGCATTAACCCTTCATGTGCCGCAGTCAGCGCTGACCGCTGCACGTGCGATGTCGGGCGGGGATCGGAGCTGCCATCGGGTCTCCGTGCTGCTGTGACGGGGACACGATGGCATGGAAGGCAGTACAAATCTAACCGTCACCTTATCCCGCAAAAAATGAGCCCCTACCTAAGACAATCGCCCAAAAAATAAAAAAAAACTATGGCTCAGAATATGGAAAAATGCTGTTATTGTGTAAAGCTTAAGTACCGTATATACTCGAGTATAAGACGAGTTTTTTGGCACATATTTTTGTGCTCAAAAAGCCCCCTCGTCTTATACTCGAGTCTAGGTCTGTATTATGGCAAATTACATTGCCATAATACAGACCATGACATGTTGGGGGCCGGAGAAGCTGTTACTTACCTTTACAGCTGCTCCAGTCAGCTCCCAGCACGTCCGCGCGGCACCTCTGTTAAGCTCCCAGTGTAAATCTCGCGAGATTTACACTAGGAGCAGACCGCGAGATTTACACCGGCAGTAAGTACCGCCCCCTGCACAGCCTCCCCTCCCCCTGGACAGCCCCCCACTCCCCCTGGACATTCCCCCCTCCCTGGCCAAGTATGAAGTAAGGAGGGGGGGGGAACAAAAAAATAAAAAAAAATTAAAATAAATAAATGCCCAGTTGATGGGAGTCTGACTCCCTGTATTTAATGCAGAGTGTGTGTGTATATAATGCACACACTCTGCATTAAATACAGGGAGTCAGAGTCAGACTCCCATCAATCTGAGTCACCCTCTTGCAGATGTGTGTATATAATGTAGAGTGTGTGCATTATATACACATACACTCTGCATTATAGCTGCATTTCCCACCCTAGTCTTATACTCGAGTCAATAATTTTTCCCATTTTTTGGGGGTAAAATTAGGGGCCTCGGCTTATATTCGGGTCGGCTTATAATCGAGTATATACGGTAAATAAAAAAAAGTATACATATTAGGTATTGCCACGTTCGTAACAACCAGCTCTATAAAAATGGCACATGACCTAACCCCTCAGATGAACAGCGGAAATTTTTTTAAATAAAAACTGTGTAAAAAAGCCATTTTTTGTCACCTTACATCACAAAAAGTGTAATAGCAAGCGATTAAAAAGTCATACGCACCCCAAAATAGTGCCAATCAAACCGTCATCTCATTCAGCAAAAATCATACCCTATCTAACATAATCGCCAAAAAACTAAATAAACTATGGCTCTCAGACTATGGAGACACTAAAACATGATTTTTTTTGTTTCAAAAATGAAATCATTGTGTAAAACTTACATAAATAAAAAAAAGTAGACATATTAAATATTGCAGCGTCCGCAATAACCTGCTCTATAAAAATATCACATGAACTAACCCCTCAGGTGAATACCGTAAAAAAAAAAATATAAAAACGGTTTAAAAAAAACAATTTTTTGTCATCTTACATCCCAAAAGTGTAATAGCAAGCGATCAAAAAGTAATACGCACCCCAAAATAGTGCCAATAAAACCGTCATCTCATGCCACAAAAATAAAACCCTACCTAAGATAATCGCCCCAAAACTTAAAAAAATATGGCTCTCAGACTATGGAGACACTAAAACATGAATTTTTTTTGTTTCAAATATGAAATCATTGTGTAAAACTTACATAAATTAAAAAAAAGTAGACATATTAGGTATCGCAGCATCCGTAATAACCTGCTCTATAAAAATATTACATGACCTAACCCCTAAGGTGAATACTGTAAAAAAAAAAAAAACGGTGTTAAAAAAAGCCATTTTTTGTCACCTTACATCACAAAAAGTGTAATAGCAAGCGATCAGAAAGTCATATGCGCCCTATAATAGTGCCAAACTGTCATCTCATCCCGAAAAAAATGAGCCCCTACACAAGACAGTCGCCCAAAAAATTTATAAAACTATGGCTTTCAGAATGTGGAGACACTAAAAAATTATTTTATTTAAAAAATGCTTTGTTATGTAAAACTGAAACAACACCAAATTTCATATTTGGTATTGTCACAGCCATGACAACCTGCTCTATAAAAATACCACATGATCTAACCTGTCAGATGAATGTTGTAAATAACAAAAAATAAAAACGGTGCCAAAACAGCTATTTCTTGTTACCTTGCCTCCCAAAAAGTGTAATATAGAGCAACCAAAAATCATATGTACCCTAAAATAGTACCATCAAAACTGCCACCTTATCCCGTAGTTACCAAAATGGGGTCACTTTTTTGGAGTTTCTACTCTAGGGGTGCATCAGGGGGGCTTTGACATGGTGTCAAAAAACCAGTCCAGCAAAATCTGCCTTCCAAAAACCGTATGGCATTCCTTTCCTTCTGCGCCCTGCCGTGTGCCCGTACAGCAGTTTACAACCACATATGGGGTGTTTCTGTAAACTACGGAATCAGGGCCATAAATATTGAGTTTTGTTTGGCTGTTTACCCTTGCTTTGTAACTGAAATTTTTTTATTCAAATGGAAAATCTGCCAAAAAAGTGAAATTTTGAAATTGTATCTCTATTTTCCATTAATTCTAGTGGAACACCTAAAGGGTAAAAAAAAGTTAGTAAAATCAGTTTTGAATACCTTGAGGGGTGTAGTTTGTAAAATGGGGTCATTTGTGGGTGGTTTCGATTATGTAAGCCTCACAAAGTGACTTCAGACCTGAACTTGTCCTGAAAAAGTGAAAAATTTCAAGATTTGCTTCTAAACTTCTAAGTCTTCTAACGTCCCCAAAAAATAAAATGGCATTTACAAAATGATCCAAACATGAAGTAGATATATGGGGAATGTAAAGTAATAACTATTTTTGGAGGTATTACTATTATAGAAGTAGAGAAATTGAAATTTGTAAATTTGCAAATTTTTAAATTTTTTTTGTCAATTTGGAATTTTTTTATGAATAAAAATTTATTTTTTTCACTCAATTTTACCAATGTCATGAAGTACAATACGTGACGAGAAAACTATCTCAGAATGGCCTGGATAAGTAAAAGCGTTTTAAAGTTATCACCCCATAAAGTCACACATGTCAGATTTGCAAAAAATGGCCTGGTCCTTAAGGTGAAAAATGGCAGGGTACTGAAGGGGTTAATGTTGGAGAGGTGTTATTTTTATGAAATTCTGTGCCTTTTTTTGTCCAAACATACCTTTGCTCGTTGTAGCCAAAGAGTTCTATTTTAGCCTGTTTACTACCGGCACCGTACATGTGTGGTGCTGGAGCGATAGACAAACATGGGGCCCGCTCATGCGTGCATCATGGCCGGCAGATCTCCACTGTTTCAACAGCAGAGACCCACGGCTAATGAACACAACCGGCAATAATGCTGATCGCAGTCATTAAAGCCTTTGGATGCAGTGATCTCACTGGCTTCTTACCGGCATCCTCTGCAGTCAATGAGGATGACGGTAATCGATTTCAATGCGCTGGGTCTCTCTGAAGCGGCCCAGGTTATTAAAGCTGCAATTCTTATTTTGGCCAGCAGGTGGAAGGCCAACATAAGAAATGAGCAATTCTGTAAAAATAATGGGTCTAAAAGACCGATGATTGTTCAGAATAAAATAAAAATGGATTTTGTAGGCTCAATTATAGGCTTAGAAAATCATTTAAAAAAGTTTAAAAAAAAAATTAAAAAATATATAAAAAATTAAAAAAATATAAAAGTTTAAATCAAACCCTTTCTGTAGAATAAAACAATTTATAAATAAATAGCAAAAAATATAAACATCATGGGCATCACCGGGACCGAAAATGCCTGCACTATTAAAATATAAAACTATTTTTCCAATATGGTGAAATACGTAATAGAAAAAAGGGTCAAAATGGCCAATTTGCAATTTTTTCATTACTTTTCTTACCTAAATTTATTTTTTTATAAAATGTGATCAAAAAGTCACACACACTCCAAAATGGTATCAATAAAGACTACAGATTGTCCCGCAAAAAAACGAGCTCCCACACAGTTCAGTAGATATAACTATAAAAAAATAATTTATGGGGGTCAGAATATGGTGATGTTAAAAAAATTCATTTTCAAAGTTTACATTTATTTTCACACTATTTATACATAAAAAACCTATGCATATGTGGTATGTGACCCAGAGAATAAAGGGCACAGGTCAGTTTTGCCACAAACAGAACGCCGTGGGAACAAAACCTGTAAAACGGTGGAGGAGTTGTGTTTTTTTCCAATTTCACCCCATTTGGAATTTTTTTGCCATATTAAATGGTGGCATTAGAAAGTACAACTTGTCCCGCAAAAAATAAGCCCTCCTACAGCTATGTGAATAGAAAAAAAAAAAAGTTCGGTTTAAGGAAGATAGGGAAGAAAACGCAAAAACAAATAAAAACTGCTAGGGGCATTTTTTTTATTATTGCATTGTACTCATTGTGAGCTAAAAGTTATTTTTCTAATTGGTCTTTATTAAAAATATGGAGCCTTTTTTTCTGTACATTGCTGAGATGCTCTAGTAGCACCCTCTGGATTTTCTCTCTTTTCCATCAGTTGGGGAGCTGACGGGCTCCTTATCTCTGCTCTCTGACATAAATACTCACTATAGCTCAGTTCTTATCTTACTGATAAGAATGTGGCTTTAATTAGCGTTTATGACCTCTTAGTAACATAGAAACATAGAATGTGTCGGCAGATAAGAACCATTTGGCCCATCTAATCTGCCCAATATACTGAATACTATGAATAGCCCCTGGCCCTATCTTATATGAAGGATGGCTTATGCCTATCCCATGCATGCTTAAACTCCTTCACTGTATTTGCAGCTACCACTTCTGCAGGAAGGCTATTCCATGCATCCACTACTCTCTCAGTAATGTAATACTTCCTGGTATTACTTTTAAACCTTTGCCCCTCTAATTTAAAACTATGTCCTCTTGTAGCAGTTTTTCTTCTTTTAAATATTCTCTCCTCTTATACCTTGTATTTATGTATTTAAAAGTTTCTATCATATCCCCTCTGTCTCATCTTTCTTCCAAGCTATACATGTTAAGGTCCTTTAATCTTTCCTGGTAAGTTTTATCCTGCAATCCATGTACCAGTTTAGTAGCTCTTCTCTGAACTCTCTCCAAAGTATCAATACCCTTCTGGAGATATGGTCTCCAGTACTGAGCACAATACTCCAAATGAGGTCTCACTAGTGCTCTGTAGAGCGGCATGAGCACCTCCCTCTTTCTACTGGTAATTCCACTACTTATACACCCAAGCATTCTCCTAGCATTTCCTGCTGCTCTATGACATTGTCTGCCTACCTTTAAGTCTTCTGAAATAATGACCCCTAAATCCCTTTCCTCAGATACTGAGGTTAGGACTGTATCACTAATTTTATATTCTGCTCTTGGGTTTTTACGCCCCAGGTACATTATCTTGCACTTGTCAGCATAAAATTTTAGTTGCCAGATTTTTGACCATTCCTCTAGTTTTCCTAAATCCTTTTCCATTTGGTGTATCCCTCCAGGAACATCAACCCTGTTACAAATCTTTGTGTCGTCAGCAAAAAGACACACCTTACCATCGAGGCCTTCTGCAATTTCGCTGATAAAGATATTAAACAATATGGGTCCCAGAACAGATCCCTGAGGTACCCCACTGGTAACAAGACCATGGTCTGAATATACTCCATTGACTACAACCCTCTGTTGTCTGTCCCTCAGCCACTGCCTAATCCATTCAACAATATGGGAGTCCAAGCCCAAAGACTGCAATTTATTGATAAGCCTTCTATGTGGGACAGTATCAAAAGCCTTACTAAAGTCTAGATAAGCGATGTCTACTGCACCTCCGCCATCTATTATTTTAGTCACCCAATCAAAAAAATCTATAAGATTAGTTTGACATGATCTCCCTGAAGTAAACCCATGCTGTTTTTCATCTTTCAATCCATGGGATTTTAGATGTTCCACAATCCTCTCCTTAAGTATGGTTTCCATAAATTTCCCCACTATTGATGTCAGGCTTACTGGCCTATAGTTGCCCGATTCCTCCCTACTACCTTTCTTGTGAATGGGCACAACATTTGCTAATTTCCAATCTTCTGGGACGACTCCTGTTGCCACTGATTGGTTAAATAAAACTGTTAATGGTTTTGCTAGTTCACCGCTGAGCTCTTTTAATAGCTTTGGGTGTATCCCATCAGGCCCCTGTGACTTATTTGTATTCATTTTTAGACAGCTGACTTAGAACCTCTTCCTCTGTAAAGACACATGCATCAAAAGATTCATTAGTCTTCTTTCCTAACTGAGATCCTTTTCCTTAATTTTCCTTTGTAAAAACTGAACAGAAGTATTCATTGAGGCAGTCAGCTAGTTCTTTATCTTCTTCCATATACCTTCCTTCTTTTGTTTTTAATTTTGTAATTCCTTGTTTTAGTTTCCTTTTTTCATTTATGTATCTGAAGAATGCTTTATCGCCTTTTTTTCCTGACTGAGCTAATTTCTCTTCTACCTGTGCTTTAGAAGCTCTTATAACTTGTTTGGCCTCTCTCTGCCTAATCTTATAAATTTGCCTGTCATCCTTGTTTTTTTTTATTTTTTATAATTCCTAAATGCTATCTTTTTGTTTTTAATGATTTTGGCCACTTCTGCTGAGTACCACAGTGGTCTCTTCCTTTTTTTGCTTTTACTGACAAGCCTAATGCAATTTTCTGTTGCCTTCAATAGTGCCACTTTTAAGTAGTCCCATTTCTCCTGGACTCCAATGAAACCGTTCCAATCTGATAGGGACTCGTATACCACTAATCTAATTTGAGAAAAGTCAGTTTTTCTAAAATCTAAAACTTTTGTTTTTGTGTGGTATGACTCAGTCACTGTACTTATAGTAAACCACACTGACTGGTGATCACTAGATCCCAAGCTTTCTTCTACAGTAATATCAGATACCAAATTCCCATTTGTGAATACTAAATCTAAAATGGCCTCCTTCCGGGTTGGCTCCTCAACTACTTTCTGTAGAGATAATCCCAGTAGGGAATTTTGAATATCTGTACTCCTGCAGAACTAGCTATTTTGGTTTTCCAGTTTACATCAGGAAGATTGAAGTCTCCCATAATGATAACTTCCCCCTTCAATGTAATTTTAGCTATTTCCTCAACTAGTAGATCATCTAAGGCTGAGTTCACACGGGCGAGTATTCCACGCGGGTGCAATGCGGGAGGTGAACGCATTGCACCCGCACTGAATCTGGACCCATTCATTTATATGGGGCTGTGCACATGAGCTGTGATTTTCACGCATCACTTATGTGTTGCGTGAAAATCGTAGCATGCTCTATATTGTGCGTTTTCCACGCAACGCAGGCCCCATAGAAGTGAATGGGGCTGCGTGAAAATCGCAAGCATCCGCAAGCAAGTGCGGATGCTGTGCGATTTTCACGCACGGTTGCTAGGAGACTATTGGGATGGAGACCCGATCATTATTATTTTCCCTTATAACATGGTTATAAGGGAAAATAATAGCATTCTGAATAGAGAATGCATTGTACAATAGCGCTGGAGGGGTTAAAAAATAATAATAATAATTTAACTCACCTTAATCCACTTGCTCGCGCAGCCCGACATCTCTTCTGTCTTCATCTTAGCTGTGTGCAGGAAAAGGACCTGTGGTGACGTCACTCCGGTCATCACATGGTCCGTCACATGATCTTTTACCATGGTGATGGATCCTGTGATGACCGGAGTGACGTCACCACAGGTCCTTTTCCTGCACACAGCTAAGATGAAGACAGAAGAGATGCCGGGCTGCGCGAGCCAGTAGATTAAGGTGAGTTAAATTATTTATATATTTTTTTAACCCCTCAAGCGCTATTGTACTATGCATTCTGTATTCAGAATGCTATTATTTTCCCTTATAACCATGTTATAAGGGAAAATTATACAATCAACAGAACACCGATCCCAAGCCCGAACTTCTGTGAAGAAGTTTGGGTTTGGGTACCAAACGTGCGATTTTTCTCACGCAAGTGTAAAACCCATTACAATGTTTTGCACTCGCGCGGAAAAATCGTGCATGTTCCCGCAACGCACCCGCACCATTTCCCGCACCATTTCCCGCAACGCCCGTGTGAACTCAGCCTAATTCTTTGACTTGGCTAGGTGGTCTATATATCACACCTACACGAGTTACCTTATGATTATCAAGCTGCAAGGTAACCCAAACTGACTCTAAATATTTCTCGCTAACTTAGTAGTTAGTAGTTTAGAGATGAGGTTTATTAGATGACCAGCACGAAGTGAAAGTGAAAGTACTAGTCACACAGTTAGAAAAACAGTTAACCCTTTGTAACAATATGTTTAATAAAGTCCAAAAATCTGTAAAATGCAGTCATAAACAAAATTGCCTCTGAAGGTGTACATAGCCTCTAACTCCATTGGTCCACAGGACTTTTTTCCAAAATGCATCATGCTTGTTTAGATGTTCTTTTGCAAACTTCTGATGCAGAATTTTGTGGTGAGGATGAATGAGAGATTTTCTTCTCATGACGCTTCCATGAAGGCCATATTTGTTCAGGTGTCGCTGAACAGTAGATCAGTATACCATAACTCCAGAATCTTCCTGAAGGTCTTTTGCAATCAAGCAGGGGTTCTGATTTTCCCTTCTATCAATCCCATGAGCAGTTGTCTCACAAATTTGTCTTGGTCTTCCAGACCTTCTTTTGACCTCTACTGTTACTAAGGAAGCTGCTTAGAAGAACCAATGGCTGCTGCTTTTTGGGACAAGGTTAGAGGAGTCTGTATTTTTATAAAACTTTGAAATTTGCATCACCTGGTCTTTCCTAATGATGAATGTGAACAAGCCTTAACCCTAACAGTCCATTTAAAATCTTCTGAGACCTTGGTCTGAGCATTCAAATCCCCTTGTGTTTCATTATTTTTGGAAGGTACTCCTTTCCTTTTTTTACTCAAAACTGTACAAAACCAAAATAATGCACCGATATTGCTTAAAATGTTGAAAAGTGTGTTTCATCTTTAATTTTATGCCTTTTAGAGATTATTTCATCTTCAACTTGTTCACAGTAACAGTAATTTTGACCAGGGGTGCCCAAACTTTTGCATGCCACTATATGTCACTGTCACTTTCACATTACTGATGCTCTCTTGGTGTTAAAGAACTTGAAAGGAGCTATATTCCTAGGAGAACTCAGAATGTTATACACAACTTTTCAGGGCAATCTGAGCACTTTCAGTTTTGGTTAAATTTATTTGTACCCAAATTGAATCTTCTGACCGATTCAAACTTGAAACAAATTTTAAGAAATTTTCTCATCTCTAGCAATCATGCTACAGATATCTGTGTTGAGTTTCAGCTTATTGTCACGGCTGAGGATGGGGGAAATCCTCAGCCGTGCGATGCCAGAAGATGGTAGGTCGCTACTTGGCCAGGACCACAGAATTAGGGAGCAGGTCACCTCCTATCGCATCCCTAATCTGACCCTGACTCCTAGCTGCATGAGCCGACCTTGATGGTAGGAGGGCTCATGCTCCGGAACCTCGGATCCCTACTAACCCTCCGCAGATCCCTGAGCTAGGAGCTGGGTAGACAGCCCGTTCCTCCTGGACGCGGAGAAACAGGAGTCTAAAGTGGCCAAGCTACAAGGAGATGGGGTACATAAACAGACCTATGGATATGGCAGGAGAACAACTCTAGTTCAAATTTACCTGCCACAGCCTTGCTGACTGGATCCCGTGCTCACAAGCTGATGTCCAGACCATACATAAACGGACACAGCAAACACACATACACACACACAGGAACCCAGATCCATAGCTGCATTAAACATGAAAGGAAAGCCATATCAACTTAACATCACATATAAACATTTGCTATGACCACAAGGGTGGCCCTCACTGGCAGATGGTATTAGGTAGGAGGATGACTCCAGCAGACCATGGCTGAAGTACCCCTCTGACTACTGCTCTCAGCAGAGGCTATATAGGCCCAAGTAGCCACACCCACACAGACACACCCAGTGCTCACATACTAGGAAGGGATTTAACCCTTCTCACACCAGGGAAGGGAAGACAGCCACTAAAAGGGGAAGTGAACACACAAACAACCCCGTGCACACCAAACATGGAAAGTGCACGCATACACACACACACCGAACCAGGTGTAACCGCATGCACTTGACAGCAAGCTGCCTAGCAACAGCTCAGGCTGCTATACTGCCAAGTACAAACATGTTGCCAGCGGCAACCACATGTGAGGCAACATAACAGCAGCCCTCACCATGTGGTTGACAATAAAACCAAACCGCAGGCAACTGCATGCGGATCCAGAAGTCACGACCATGGTCGTGACACTTATTTACCAATTCAAGGTCATGTTTCAGCACAAAATGAGAAAAGCTTGGTCAGGATGGAAGCAATGTCAAAATATATGTTACAACAACTGTATATGAACATACAGTCAGGTCCATAAATATTGGGACATAAACACAATTCTAACATTTTTGGCTCTATACACCACCACAATTAAAATGAAACGAACAAGATGTGCTTCAACTGCAGACTGTCAGCTTTAATTTGAGGGTATTTACATCCAAATCAAGTCAACGGTGTAGGAATGTGCCTCCCACTTGTTAAGGGACCAAAAGTAATGGGACATAATAATCATAAATCAAACTTTCACTTTTTAATACTTGGTTGCAAATCCTTTGCAGTCAATTACAGCCTAAAGTCTGGAACGCATAGACCTCACCAGACGCTGGGTTTCATCCCTGGTAATGCTCTGCCAGGCCTCTACTGCAACTGTCTTCAGTTCCTGCTTGTTCTTGGGGTAGCAAGTGAAATGCATGCTCAATCGGATTCAGGTCAGGTGATTGACTTGGCCATTGCATAACATTCCACTTCTTTCCCTTAAAAAACTCTTTGGTTGCTTTTGCAGTATGCTTTGATTCATTGTCCATCTGCACTGTGAAGCGCCGTCCAATGAGTTCTGAGGCATTTGGTTGAAAATGAGCAGATAATATTGCCCAAAACACTTCAAAATTCATCCTGCTGCTTTTGTCAGCAGTCACATCATCAATAAATACAAGAGAACCAGTTCCATTGGCAGCCATACACGCCCACGCCATGACACTACCACCACCATGCTTCACTGATGAGGTGGTATGCTTAGGATCATGAGCAGTTTCTTTCCTTCTCCATACTCTTCTCTTCCCATCACTCAGGTACAAGTTGATCTTGGTCTCATCTGTCCATAGGATGTTGTTCCAGAACTGTGAAGGCTTTTTTAGATGTCGTTTGGCAAACTCTAATCTGGCCTTCCTGTTTTTGAGGCTCACCAATGGTTTACATCTTGTGGTGAATCCTCTGTATTCACTCTGGTGAAGTCTTCTCTTGATTGTTGACTTTGACACACATACACCTACCTCCTGGAGAGTGTTCTTGATCTGGCCAACTGTTGTGAAGGGTGTTTTCTTCACCAGGGAAAGAATTCTTCGGTCATCCACCACGGTTGTTTTCCGTGGTCTTCTGGGTCTTTTGGTGTTGCTGAGCTCTCCGGCGCGCGCCTTCTTAAGAATGTTCCAAACAGTTGTTTTGGCCACGCCTAATGTTTTTGCTATCTCTCTGATGGGTTTGTTTAGTTTTTTTTAGCCTAATGATGGCTTGCTTCACTGATGGTGACAGCTTTTTGGATCTCATCTTGAGAGTTGACAGCAACAGATTCCAAATGCAAATAGCACACTTTAAATAAACTCTGGACTTTTTATCTGCTCATTGTAATTGGGATAATGAGGGAATAACACACACCTGGCCATGGAACAGCTGAGAAGCCAATTGTCCCATTACTTTTGGTCCCTTAACAAGTGGGAGGCACATATGCAAACTGTTGTAATTCCTACACCGTTCACCTGATTTGGATGTAAATACCCTCAAATTGAAGCTGACAGTCTGCAGTTAAAGCACATCTTGTTCGTTTCATTTCAAATCCATTGTGGTGGCGTATAGAGCCAAAAATTTTAGAATTGTGTCGATGTCCCAATATTTATGGACCTGACTGTATATGCACTGTACTGTTGCCAACCTTTACTTATAAATGTAATTGTGCAGTTTTCTGCAGAAGTGGCACACCATCAGGACAGGGAAGCGATTTGTGCTGTGTGTCACCTCCTGATAGCAAATGGACTAACTTAAAGGGGTTTTCCAGTAATAATTATATTTTATGTGATGTCCCCAGCCTGCCTCATGAAAAAGAGGATTCATACTTAGCTATCCCGCACTGCTCTGGTCCTCTGCTGTTTCCATCTTCCGGTCCCCACACTGTTTACATTTGGCTGGCCATGACCATGGTCATATGCACTGCTCCAGCCAATGACTGGCTTCAGTGGTGACATGCTGCTTGTGACCACATCACCGATGAAGCCAGTCTTGGCTGGAGTGGAGCATTTGACCATGCCCTTGACCAGTCAGATGTAAATAGTGCAGGGACCAGAAGATGGAGACAGCAGAGAACCCGAGTGGTGTTGAGCAGGTACATATGAATCTTTATTTTTTTTTCAGGAGGAAAGCTGGGGGCATTACATAAAACACCAATATTTCTGGAAAACCCCTTTAAGGCTCTATTCAGACGTCCGTAACCTGTTTTGCGGATCCCCCAAACACGGACAGCCGCAATGTGCGTTCCGCATTTTGCGGACCGCACATTGCCGGCACTATTAGAATATGCCTATTCTTGTCCACAATTGCGGACAAGAATAGGACATGTTCTATTTTTTCGGGAACAGAATTGCGGACCCGGAAGTGCGGGTACGCAATTCCATATCCGGGCAGCACATCGTGCTGCCCAATAGAAATGAATGGGTCTGCAATTCCGTTCCGGAAAATGCGTAACGAAATTGCGGACGTGTGAATGGACCCCAAGTTTGTACAAAGACCTACACCTCCATGTAGAGCAATTTGCTATTCATAATAATGTTCCGCCTTGTGTAAGCTTATCAATAGATTTTTTTTGTGTGTGAAAAGCTTACACAAGTTTGATGGTTTAATCAAGAACTAAAGCAGTCCATGAATGGCAATCAATACCTGCTGTCACGCAGAAGGTTGTTAATGCCGTAACACCAAATCAATAGAACTGATTGTGGATTATGTTGTTAGAGTGTTTACCTTTTAGATTCTAGTATGGGTCATCTAGGTTTTTCCTATTGAATTTCTTAAAGGATAGAGTTAAAAACTTCAGCCTATTGATTTTAGGATTTTACACAGCCCTCAAACTCACTTAGGCTTTGCTTCTGAAGTTGTCAAATATGTCACACTGACTAGCCTTGAATATGAATGCTCAAAGTTATTGCCCAAAATTAAATAAAGTCAGGATTGTAGTGTACCCGCCTTGTGTTGCGTCTCTAATACCTTCTGCTACCTGTCTGTGAAGCCATCTTCCTAGGATTTATCCATGGCTCATAGATTAGGACCTTAAACTGCCATAAATCTCTTTTACAACATGTTTGGCTTCTCGGTAGCATCCTCGATATAAATAGGATCCGAGCACACAAGGTGCTGCTCCAAATCGTACCGGGTGCTTAGCTCTGAGGCAGACTTCAGTGACTATTGTATATTTATCATTTTCTCCCCTCGTTCCATGTGTATGCATGCATGTGTGGTGCATACGTAAAGTAGAAGCTCACCCCAGATATCAAAATGAACTACTGCATTCAGGAAATGTATGAAATGCCCCAGTGCTCTTCTAACTCCTTCTGCATGCAGCCCACTGATTATTGCACTTATATAGAAGATAGTGAGAACTACAGTTCTTGTGAGGCTTATGTCCTACACAACAATAATATATATATGGATCAGGCCTGGGCGGTGAATCAGGCTTATAACTCTAGTTACCCTGGAAACATGTTTAAAAGCGAGTACTCAGAAATGGACATGGCCCTGAATTCATACAACCAACCTGAGTATTTCTCGGAGGAAAAAGCAACTTTTTCACAGGGGCAGTCTCCGATGTTCTCACAGAAAAAAGGTAGGGACGATTTTGTCTTTCCGTGTTTTTCGTGCGTGTTATTGCCTGTCTGCTTTACCTGCGTGCTTGCTTCCAGCATCAGAGCTAGGTTTGATTTTAAAGTTGCACATTTGATTATTATTTATTTTTAACACATATCCATCCTTCACATCCTGTCGTATTCCAGGTTGCTAGGAGATTAAAGCGTTTTCATTTCTCGGCTCGAGAGAATTTCTCTTCTGCCTTTTTAGATTTGTGCTGTTCTTTATTAATCAGAAGGCAGATACAAATTGGGGGGTCTCGATACCCGCTGCTTGATCTATGTGTGTACTGTGCTCGGTAAATTCCATTACCCATGTAGACGAGGAAATGACCGGCGCTGTTTTGTGTAATTAACCCCTACTTTTCACATAGATATACAAGAGGTACATTTACAATGCGAAATGCAATATACGTCTTTATATAGCGACGCCTGGAGGCTGCTCGATATTACTTTGTATGTAATTATCTAGTAATTGTATACCTTTTACGACTGTGATTTTCCTTCTACACCTTAAAATAGTGATACAGGTGAACTCTTATCATACAAGTTCTTTCTCGTAATGTATCTATCACATCAATTAATGCATTTTTTGAATTCTGATATATTCCATACTTGGTTATCCAAGTGTAACTATACTGTCACCATTACAAGGTACAATCATAGCAATTTACATTCTTCTTTGTATTTGAGGCAGACATTTACCCCGTGTCCAGCATTTAGCCCGTCTGAAGTTTCTGCTCAGATCTTTTCTGTGTATTGCCCAGTGCCTCCTAGATTTCACCAGTGATGCCGCTCTCTACACTGTGAGCATTTTCTAACTGTACTTACCTACTATGTATTCATATGCACTGAGAGATGACTTTTTTTTTTTTTTGCATTATTATTTTATTTTTATTCAAGCTGTGTATTACGGTTATTACAGCTCAAATAAGTAACCAGAGACTATATATTTGCTCTAGTGCCTACTTGCTGGACACTGGGATAGTAGAGGAGAATTTGACATTTGCTCGTTCATAACAAACACAGCAATATCTCATTGCATTTCAGAAAACCAGCAGTAAGGCATTGTGAGATCATGGCAGGGTGTCCCAAATGACAAAACTCTGTTTAGCAAGTATTGTATGTACTGTATTTCTGTGAAAATGCCGATGTTATTTTATCTCCATTATTAGTTCCATTCAGTTCTATGGCCACTTCCATCAGCTGCCAGCATATGTGGACATGTTGATGGGGAGTTTATGTGGCGCACTATTGTACTGACCGAGCCTGTCATGTCTTCTTAGTGTAAATATATATTTAGTGTTAAATCAACATTATTGAATTTTCTTCAAGGGGCAATTAATCCAGCGGTGAGGACAGAAGGTTGCTGAAAGGACGTACTTGTCCTTATTGATCAGCATTGATTTGGATTTAAGGAAGACTCTATAGCAATTAAAACACAAGAGAACAGGTGTCCCCTTTCAACCTTCCCACTGTGATTGTGGTACAGTGCATAACGAAAACTGTCACACTTAGTGAATATATTGTCTGACACATAAGAATAGCTTTTTATTTAAAAAAAAAAAGTCCTTCAGTATGTTACATATCTATAGAGTATATATTTAACTGCATATTTTTGTCTATTGTTATCGCTCTGTATCTATCTACTATTTATCTCTCTATTCTCTATTTACTATCTATCAATTATCTACCTCTGTCATCAACTATCTCTCATCTATTTATTTATTTATTTATTAATGTATGCATTTATCTATCTATTATCTATCTCTTTTTATCTGTCTATATCTGTCAATCCTATCAATCTCTCTGTCTATAAATCTATCTATGGTAAAAAAAAACTTTTATCAATGCATCTGTCAATCTGTCTAATATTCTAATCTATCTATCTATCTATCTATCTATCTATCTATCTATCTATCTATCTATCTATCTATCTATCTATCTATCTATCTATCTATCTATCTATCAAAGCAGGACATAGATAAAAAGGAGGTGCTTGGGACCAGTCAGCAGGTCCAGGGTACACAAAAAATGAAAAGATCACAAGTCCATTAAATTAAGTGATTGTGGCTTCATCCATGGCCGATGCAAAGTTTTAGTCCCCTCATACCACAGGCTCCAGAAAAGTTGTTTCATCTATCCAGCTATCTGTATCTCATACCACAATATATCTATCTATCTATCTATCTATCTATCTATCTATCTATCTATCTATCAACTAGTTATCTCTCTATCATCTGTATATCTATTTATCTATCATCTATCTGTCAGTCCGTCCATCTGTCTAGCTATTCATCTATCCGCTATCTCTCTCATCTACTTATCTATATATATATATATATATTATCTGTCTGTCTATCTATCATCTCTTTACCATCTATTTATCTGTCTGTATATTATCTATTGCTCAGGCCGATGCAAAGTGAATGGGAGAGGAATGATTGCTACTATAGTCGTTCTTCCTCATTTAGTTCTACTGATTATCGGCCGCACATCCACATGCGGTGCCGATAATTGCGCATCTTAGATCCTGATGAATGACAAAAATGAGCCGACAAACAAGCGTTTGCTTGTTTATCGACTGATCGCCAGCACAATTATATGAGCCAATTACCAAGAATGAGCGTAATATAAATTCTGCAATTATAAATATGAAATATTGTTGAGTAAATTTGGTATTTTGGGACTAGAATTGGCGGACACCAATCTTTAAAAGCATATAAGGATGAAGCGGTAATCTTTTTGGAAATACAGACTCCGACACAGAACACTGGGATTATTTTGGTTGTTGCTATATAACTTCTTGGGTTTAAACAGTTAATGTCTTTTTCGGGGATGAGTGAATCGACTGCGGATGAAACATCCGAAGTCGATTCGCATAAAACTTCGTTCCAATACTGTACGGAGCAGGAGCTCCAAGGTACCACTTGGAACCGAACCCGAGTTCGGGAAATGTTTTTTTTACAGTACAAATTAATTTATGAAGTTATTGCATGAAATCTCGCGAGACTTCGCGAAGCAATAACTTCGGCTCATAGAAGCTAATACATTCTAATACTGAATGATGCTCCTGCTCTTGACAGTATTGGAATAAAGTTTTATTCAAAAGAACTTCGGATGTTGGATAACAAGTCAAATAATATAGTGCAGTTAATTATCAAAGTTGAACAAGCCCAACCTCAGTTATCAACTAATTCTCGTTTTATAAAAGGGGTATATCCATTTTAGACATTTATATTATATCCACACGATATGCCATAAAAATCTGATATATATGGGTCTCTCCTAAGGGACCCCACACTTATCTCCAGAACGGAAGCCCCAACCCCCTCCCTCCTGGTGAGTGTCCACTGTGAATAATGAGTGTACAAGTATGCTTGGCTTTGTGGAAAGGCAGCCACCTCTCTGTTCAGAGCGGCCACCTCACTTGGCAAAACAAGGTTTTAGGGAACACCATTGTGGAAATAGGTCTGGGTCCCAGCGGTGGGACCTGCATCTACTAGACAATATTAATGACATGTCTTTTGGATATGCTATAAATGTATTATATGGGAAGGGGCAGACTTGGCATTACTGGGCCCCAAGCAAGGTTATGTATAGGGGCACTAATCAATGATATTGTTTGTATAGCAAATACAATATTACTGTACTGTACCTTATCACTTCTGAAAAGTTAATACATCAGTGATTATAACACTTGATGGGATTAGATACAGTGGCTCATCAGACAGTATCACACATGAGAGGATTAGATACAGTGGCTCATCAGTTTCACATATGACAGGCTTATATACAGCAGCTCAGCAGACAATATCAGCTGAGCCACTGTACCTAAGCCTGTAATATTTGAAACAGTCTGATGAGCCGCTGTATCTAATCCTATAATGTGTGATGATGTATCACACATGATAGGATTAGATACTGCTGCTCATTAGTTTCAGCAGCTCTGGATTTTCGCCATTCTGTAGATACGTCATCACATGATGTTACAGAGATCTTTCGCTGTTAACCTCTGACCTCGGTGACACCAACATTCACACATGTAAATGCAAATCTCAGAGCTCAGGTCAAAATGGTGGGATAAAAGTGATAGTGACTGAGCCAGTGTGAAGCACTCGTACTTCTACACATGCAGGAATGCTCGCACACTTGTACACTCATACTGATGCTTTTACACACATGCAGGCACCTTGCACACAGACACTCATGTTGCATTCATACCTCTACATGAGCAGTTCCACTTTTACAAATAGACACACCTCAACACAGGGCATCTGTCAGCAGACTTGCACCTATGACACTGGCTGATCTGTTACATGTGCACTTGGCAGCTGAAGACATCTGTGTTGGCCCCATGTTCATATGTGTCTGCATTGCTGAGAAAATGCAAATGAGCCTCTAGGAGCAACGGGGGCCTTGTCGTTACGCCTAGAGACTCCTCTTTCTCTGCATCTCCCGCACCCTCTGCACTTTGACAGGGACATGCAGTGAAAACATCGTCACACTTGGCCTTGTCAATCAAAGTGCAGAGGGCGCGGCAGTTGCAGAGAGAGCAGAGCCTTTAGGTGTAACAGCAACGCCCCCGTTGCTCCTAGAGGCTCATTTGCATATATTAAAACATCATTTCATTTCAGAAATGCGGGCACATATGAACATGGTGCCAACTCAGTTACCTTCAGCTGCCAAGAGCACATGTAACAGGTCAGCCAGTGTCATGGGTACAAATCTTTAAAGAAGTTCTCTGGGAATGATTTTAAATGGCCGCCAGCAGCCTGTCCTAGAATGCGAGTAGGACTGGTTTCCTCCACTTGCAGAGCTGCCTAGGAGGGCGAGTGGGCGGAGTCTTACTGCACTGCTCTACAATAGATCGTAATGATGTGAACCTACCTACAATATGTCATCATGGCTGAGCAGCCTGACAGGAAAACTCACCAATATGTAGTATATGCAAGTGTTGGAGCGTATTGTGTAGTGAGTCCCCGCCCACAAACCCTTCTAGACAGCTCTGCAAGTGGAGGCAAAAAGTTCTGCTCACATTCTAGGACAGTTTGCTGATGGCCATTTTAAATCATTCCTGGAGAAACCCTTTAAAAGAAATCTGTCACCAGTTTTCTGCTGAGGGGCTCTAACGGCTCCAGCGCATACCAATGAGTCCCCATATTCATGAGCTCACGGCTCTCCCCGCCTACCTGCCACTGATTGACAGTTTTTTTTCCCCATATGAATCAGTAGCAGGTGGGCAGAGAGAGCCAGGAGCTCATAAATTTGGAGACTCGTTCGGCATGTGCTCAAGCTGTTTAGCATAAGATTTTAGCAAAATGGCTGTGTCATTTTACTAAGGGGATCTGTCACTAGTTTATGTTGCCCTTAGTTAGGACACCATAAAACTAGTGATGGATTCCCTTTAAGGTAAAAGCAGCCATTAGGTCCTGTCCCCTCTGCTTTTAAAAGAGAATGAATAAGGTGACATAGCAATTTGTGATCTTGTACATACCTGACCCATTCTACAATAAAACTGGTTTTATACTCTTCATTCGTTTATAGTGCTGAATTTTTAAATGAGAGAATAGGGCTTACATTCTCTACCCGCTATGCCATTATCCACTTTATTCACTGTGTGACCTTTCTCTACAAAATGCTGATATTCTAGTACAAAATCTAAAAGCTAGATATGTGTCTTGGAGCAATGTGGAGTTTAGCTGAAATGATGATGGAACATTATTTTTTTTCAACAGGGTACATACCCAGCTACTTAGATAAAGATGAACTGTGTGTTGTGTGTGGAGACAAGGCTACAGGATATCATTATAGATGCATCACCTGTGAAGGCTGCAAGGTAAGTAAAAACGTATATGTGCCCACGCAATATACACAGTCTACTCACATTATTATGACCACCAGCTAATATCCAGAGTAACCACTGTGTGCAGCTCAGAGAGTAGCTAGACGGCATGGGAGTGACTGAGTAAGGTCCTGGTAGGTTGTCACAGGTATCTAAAGCCATCCTGACTGCAGTGAATCCCACAGCTGCTTGAGGGTGCGTGGGGGATTCAACCGGTGTTGGACATTTCTAGCCATGTGACATCGCAATGTCTTGCTGGAAGATGCCATCCGCCCCAGGGAAGATAATCAACATTTATTGGCGTACGTAATCTGCACGGATGGATACATACCCAAACCAGTTAAGAGTGCTTTCCTCATGGAGTGGGGCACAGAGAATAACACGAAAACAACCTAGAGACCATAACACTGCCACCACCAGCTTGTGTTTTTCCAGCAGTGGTTGCAGGGTGTTTGTTCTTTGATGTTTCCTTCCTGACACACCAAGGTCCATCCATTCAATGAAGCAGGAAATGTGATTCGTCAGAGAAGGCAACCCTTTGCCAATCAGCTGAGGTCCAATTCCCACACTGCCACAAAAATGAAGCTTTGTCTGCCAATGCAACTTTGTTAGCAGAGGTGCAGTGATCATCTGTCTGCTTCAAAGCTCCATATGCAATAGGGTTCACTGAACTGTTGTTTTAGACACACGTTTGATAGTCCTCTGGTTCATTATGGCAGTGAGCTGCTTCTATGTATCTTGTTGGTCTGCCCTTGCGCACCTTCGTAGTCAATGTTCACCTCTCATATCAATGATACATGGTGCTCCGCAGTTGCCATGTCACTATGGTATCATTTGTCCACTCACAATACACTTTCACCACAGCAGCACGAGAACAGTTCACAAACTGCGCAGTTTCAGAAATACTGCCACCCTTGGCCTGAAAGCCAATAGTCATCCCTCTTTGCAAAAAAATATGCATGCATCCCCTTGAAAGAAAAAGCCATAAACTCATGGCAACTAGAGGTCTCACTTCCACCTAATTTGAAGTCCACTACCTCTTGTCAGGCAAAATCCATCCGTTGTAACAGAGACATTAGAGAGGGAGTGGGGGCTGTTCTGAGCTAGTTGACATCCTGAACCTGATATTAGGACTGCTTCAACACTACCTCTGAATGCACATGATCCTCCTGCCTTTCTGTTAGTGTGATTTCCTACTCCTTATCCGTTCTGTGAGTTCTAGAGCTGAAAACAAACATAGTGGAAAGAGAAAGGACGTCAGAGCAGTACAGTGCTGGCAGATTTCATAGAAGGGATACATCCCCTGCTTCTGAATGAAATGTATCTAGCTGTGCAGCTGAAACAAGGAATATTATAGCTGAAAAAAGACTCCAGGGAAGCCCAAAAAAGACAAATTCCTTGACATTTATGATTGTAGAAAAAAGCACAACCATTATGCAAAGTTATTTTGAAAACAAATGCCCTTTGGATTAGTGAAAATTAAATACTTAAATTAATTCAAGGAGTAAATCAATATAAACATCAGAGAGAAGACTGTGCAAATCCAGCCTCAATGGTAGAATTGCTTCCTGAAAGCCACCACTGAAGGTGATCAGTCAGAGTCATTGGACAGGGAAAATTTTCACTCTAACTACTGTCTTTGTTAGATACATAAAGCTTGAACGGATGATGTTTACATATCTGGTTCCCATTGTGAATTATGGCAGATAGGGGCTTCAAGGTGTGAGGTGCTTTGCTGGTGACCCTGTTAACTTATACAGAATTAAAGGTATACCACAAAATGCATGTATATGGTTTTGTGGCAAAAGATTCTGTACAACTTGTAATTTATACATTTATATATCTGTTCTTCTGACTTCAGTTGTACATGAGGTCTTATCAGTGATTGATAGCATTGTGTAAAGGCGGTTTTAGACAGTCCGATTCTGCAGACCCATCCTTCCTGGCAATTTCCTGTATTACATGCAGCGATCTCCTCCACAGTATGGGGACAAGCGATCATTATGCCATCGCTCATCCCCATGCTGTCTAGTTGTTTGCCAGCAGAAGATCGTGATTAGACAGCACGATCTGCCGCCGGCAACCAATGATTTTTAAGCGTGCTTAAAAATTACAACTGCCCGATTAACAAGCATTTGCTCATTCATTGGGCATTCGGCAGCAATATTAGACTGCCAGATCATTGTTAACTAGCGTTCCTGCGAATTCTTGTTAATGATGAACTGGCCGATAATCAGCCAATCTAATACACCCTTAATGGGGTTATCCGAGACTAAAAAATGGCCCTCCCCATATGCCCGGCCCCTCACAATGAATCTACTTACCTGGATCCCTGCTCCCTGCGCCGCTCTTGGTCCCCGCACCGCTGCTGCTTCTCCCCGTGTGCAGATGAAAACATTCTGTGTCAGGGGGGAGCAGCCAATGACAGGCAGGGACAAGCCTCGTCCCCGTCCCTGCCTGCCATTGGCTGCTCCCCACAACACCGGATGTTTTCATCTGCGCACGGGGAAGAGCAGCAGCGGTGGTGTGGGGACCAGGAGTGGTGCAGGGAGCCAGGTAAGTACATTCAGTGCGAGGGGCCCGCGCATATGGGGGACATTTTTTAGTCTCGCATAACCCTTTTAAGTGTGTATATATAGATAACTGTTAGTCACTGATAGTTGTACATGGGGGTTGACTTAAGTTGAAAAAAGGCAGAGGTATAAATGTATAAAGTACAAGTTTTACTGAATCTTTTCCCGTAAAACTACATATCAGTCTGCTCAGCTCCTCCTGCTCTATAACGTGCTGCCTGCAGATTGCAGATTGCTCCAGGCTGTATGGGAGCAATTTCACTAAAGGATATCTTTGTAACTCATCCTGGTCATCCTAAACTCCTGGAACCCTGACCTAAACCCAATAGAGATGATTTAGGATTAGTTGGACTGGAGATGCCTAGTGCGTAACATTAATAGAAACTCATTGTTGACTTTTAGAAATGCATTGCTGGCAGCTACCTTATGAATGTGGTTGTAACAATGTCATGATTGTGCCAAGCGTTATAAAGGAAAGGGTTACTTCCCTAAATCTCAAATAGAAATTAGTTTTGCATTGTATTACCGCTTAGTTCTAGCTGTAGTAATATTCTAAAATGTGTAAAAAAAACATTCCTTTTAACAGGTGTGTACAAACTTTGTCCTAATCACTATCACTAATCACTATATTCATCCTAATCACTATCACTAATCACTGTATTCATCCTAATCACTATCACTAGTCAGTATATTTATCCTTATCACTAGTCAGTATATTCATCCTAATCACTATCACTAGTCACTATATGCACCATAATCACTATCACTAGTCACCATATTCATCCTAATCACTAGCACTAGTCACTATTCATCCTAATCACTACCACTAGTCACTATATTAATCCTAATCACTATCACTAGTCACTATATTCATCCTAATCACTATCACTAGTCGCTATATTCATCATAATCACTATCACTAGTCACTATCACAAAGCCAAATGAATACTTGAATATGAATACCAAAGAATTTGTTAGGACATGTTCAGCCAAGGCATTCATTAGCTAGCAGAAATCAATCTGCAGCGTGTAGGTTGATTTCTGCTAGCCCCATATAAATGAATGGGGCAGTTGTAGACATTTCTGCAACAAATCAGCAGTGTGTGAACTCAACCTTTTAAATCACCTGATGAGTGAAAGAGACATCATTTTTGAGCAGCCTAGGGAGGAAATTTACATCCCCATTATCAAGTTCCCACCTCTTTTTGTGACACAAATTCTCCATAAGAATGAAAAAAGCAGCGGTGGCTTGCAAGCTGCACACTTTGGCAGTGGCGGTGAACCATACCAGGTTACTGTAATACAAACTTGTGTAGCTCGGTAGCTGTGCCAAATTGCTTAAAGAGAGCAGGATGAGCTGAGCAGATTGTTATATACAGCACCTTCCGCTCCATAAGATGCACCTAGGATATAGAGAAGGAAAATAAAAAATGTTTTCATCAGACCTCCATCAAACCCCCATTCCTCCTGAGACCTCAGATCAGACCCCAATCAGACCTCCAAGCTCCACCAGACCTCAGATCAGACCCCAATTAGACTTCTGTTTGAGACCCCCATTATACTCCCGTTGCAACTCAGACCTCATATCAGACCCCCAAGCTCCATCAAACCTCAGATCAGAGCCCCATCAGACCTCTGGATCAGACCCCTATCATATCTCCATTCCTCTTCAGAACAAAATCTCCATTCCTCCTCAGATCAGACCCCCATTCCTCCTCAGATCAGACCCCCATTCCTCCTCAGATCAGACCCCCATTCCTCCTCAGATCAGACCCCCAAGCTCTGTCAGTCAAAATAAATAAATAAATGAACTTACTTCTTCTACTCCAGACTGTGCTAAAACTCACTGATCCCTGGTATTATTACAGCGCGTGCTGCACTGAGTCAGGTCATAGTGCGTGCCTGTGTGCAGTCAGGACACGTGCGATGCAGCGTTCAGAAGAAGACCATGGAGCTTCACTCAACACTTCCTGCACCTCCTGCATACTAATAACCACTTCCATAATGGGAGTGATTATTAGCATTCACACCATATGGCGCTCTGCCATTTTCCCCGTTTTTTTGTGGGAAAAGTGCATCTTATAGTCTAAAAAAATACAGTAGTTTTGTGGGAAAAGATTTAGTAAAATGTGTATACAGAGATAGCTTTCAGTGACTGGCAGTTTAAACATTTTGTAATTTATTACCTGTATATTTGCTCAATTAGCAAGTACTGTGAATGTAAAAATATAAAAATGTAAACACATATTTATATACCCTATTAATATTAATAAGATTAATGGAGTGTTCCAGGGGTAAAATATTGATGACCTATCCTCAGGATCTGTCGGTGTCTGACTCCCAGCACCTCCACAATCGGATGTTTGAAGTCGTCACGGCACTCCTGTGAGCGTTGTGGCCTCCTCACAGCATACCAAGCACAGCGCCGTACATTGTATAGAGGCTGTGCTTGGTATTGCAGCCCAGGCCCATTCACCAGAGTGGGATTAAGCTGCACATAGGCCGTGTGACTGTAGAACATAACGTCACCAGAGCTCCGTGGCCTTTTCAAATAACTGATCTGCGGCAGTGCCTGGAACTCCGACCCCACTGATCTGATATTAATGGCCTGCCCTCAGGATAAATCATCAGTATTTTATCCCATTAAGAAAGTTTTTGGAATTGGAAAAGGTATACTGTATGTATTATAATAGTGATTTTTGTCAAATTATAGGGCTTTTTCAGAAGAACAATTCAGAAGAACCTTCATCCCAGCTATTCATGTAAATATGAAGGAAAATGTGTGATAGACAAAGTAACAAGAAATCAGTGCCAAGAATGTCGATTCAAAAAGTGCATTGCCGTTGGCATGGCAACAGATCGTAAGTAGCTCATAAGCCATGCCTGTGGCTTACTTTGTCTTGCGTGCTGAACGCAGTTTAATACATTCTCTAAAATAACTTGAAGCGTACATCACATAAATGGATCACATGCAGTATATTTTGGGCTTGAAATAAGCTGCTACGGTATGTCAGTACTTCTTTTGTGTTAACTAGAATTTGTATGGAATAGCACTGAAAGCAATAGACAGTCTGTGCTCAGACTATTACTGAAAAATGTAAAAAAAAATTATAAAAAAAAGACGATATCTGCATTTTATCAAAAGCAAGACTGTGTTGATGAATGGGTCTATTTTGTAAACTAAAAACAAGAAATTTTACTAAATTGTGAAGTTGAAGCTGTATCCCAGATTAATCATGCTTTGCCGATTTCCTGGAATACTGCACTCATGAACTCCCCACTAAGTTGGTAAGATTGCAATTAAAATGTTGTATACATTTTCATTACTAGAGTCATATCTCATATCTCAAATTAATGTCCTTTTTTTTACTTTTAAATTACTTGCTATGACTAAACCATAAGCCCCCTGCACACAGCAAAGTGCACAGAGCTGTATGGAGCCAATCCGAATTCCTTCAGCTCTGTGTTATGGAGCCGTAGGCAGTGTGTTTGAATGGTACACTCTGGAACATGTCACCCTCTTTTCCCCTGGATTAGTAGCGGAAAAAGGTATGATAAATCAGGGCCTTACTTATGTGAACACACTCAAAGGCCCTGATTTATCATACCTTCACTCCAGATTTCTGGCATCAAAAAGTCGCAAAATAGGGCTTTTGCAACTTTTTTGCACTCGATTGTGCAAAATTTATGTGCTTATGCAAAAATGTGTTACTTTTTACACTCACTTGCGCAAAATTTGACGTTTTGCATTTTTACACCATTCACTCCGGTTTTGTAACATGGGTGCATTTTTGGAGCATCCATATTATAAGTAATTAGTGTTGAGCATATCGAAGTAAAACCATCACGAAGCTGAATTTCCTGGCAATTTCCTCCTGAAATGGCGGTAAAAAAACTAAAAATAAATACTCACCTCATCCATTGAGAGGTCGTCAAGACCATCTTGATTGAAGAAAACGTGTGATGTCATCACGCTGGCCGGGCGCGGTGATGTCATTAGTAATGGTGTCACTGCGCCTGCCCAGTGTGATGATGTAGTGACGTCAGCGCGCATGATATTTTGTGCGTTTTCTTCAATCAAGATGGCTGTGACGGCCTCTCTGCGAACAAATGGATGAGGTGAGGCCTCAAAGGCTTCAATGTGACAGATCAGGGTTGAACGCGGCATCTGAGGGGTTCAATGATGATGGTGGTGGCGCGATCACCGTTCACCATCATTGCACCCGCTACATACAATGAAATATGATTCACGGCAAAGTAATTTGTCACAAATCGAATTTCTTTGTGAACTTCGGCAAAGTAGCCGAATCAAATTTTTGCAAACTTTGCTCATCTCTATAAATAATGAATTATTGTATAATACATTCTACAGAATTATTCTGATTTAAATGCATGTTCTCAGGACCCATCAGAGCAGAGTCACTAGAAAGAGCAGCTCTCACACTGGAGGGCCTTGCACCTCTGTGCTTTACACCTATGGTTCATTGATTTCAAGCCAAATAATGCCTAATCTCCCCCATGGTGATGCACTCACTGTTTGACCTTCCCAATCAGTCCTTACTTTCAGAGGACTTTCAGCTATGGAAGCAGGGATATGCCAGTGTTCTGCTGGATTAGGCTATGTTATCAACGTGTCAACCAATGCATAAGGGTATTATTATAGTGTCTGATGATCAAGATGGACAGGCACTGATTGACAAATGCTTGATCAGCGCTCATTTCCACTGGCCTATTATACTGGACAATACAAGGTAGATGAGGGAGAAACTATTGCTACCATGATTGTTCCTCCCTCATTCACTTGTATTGATTATCGACAGCACATACTTGATTACACATCTGCAGATCTACAGCAAAATTACACAAGCTAATTGTTGGGAACAAGTATTCCTATGAACGCTTGTTCCTGATAACTGCCCCTAAAATCATCCCGTATAAAAAGGCTTTAAGACAAAATTACTTTCATCTATTACACAAAATCCAAACATTCCTTATGGAAATTACAGTAGCATGGTTCATACTGTAATACAATGTGGAGGCATAAAATATATAAACATAAAGGATTATTAACAATAAACACACAAAAGAATGAGTGTGGTCGTTCATGTAAAAAGAGATCAAAAACAATATGCCTTTAAATTAGGTAGTGTGGGGTTTCGCTCTGGTAGACATGATTAGCGGACACAGTATAGAGGCAACAACAAGTTCTTTGGATCAAACAGTTCACTGTTTTATTCACACTTTAGGTAAGTGACAAAACAAGCAGTTATAATCAAGCAAAAAGTCACCTTCTGGTGTTGGTGGTAATTCACACCATGCAGCAATTCTGCCTCAAAGAGTCCTTGACCATAGCAGCACCAACCTGTTTTCACGCCAAACAGGTAGCAAACCTTCATCCAGACACAAGGCTCCCAGATCCCAACACAGAGACATGGCTTCTGAGCCCAGCTTCCAATTTAAGGACAGCCAGGTGCTGCCAAAATCCGGTCCAGTATTTGACCTCACCTGGCTATAAATCAGCCCAGCAGCACATGCTAGGAGGAAAATATTTGCCCAAATTTGCGACTTTTGAAGCTTCTCACCAGTTTTCTAAAGTGGTGATAAAAGTGCCAGGAGGAGACGGGGCTTAGTATGACCTGCCAGATTTACTATGAGTTACTCCAGAAACTGGTGCACGTTATAGCTGAAGTCTACGCCAGCCTCTAGCTGGCGTAGTCTTCAGTTTCTGTCGCACGGACTGCCAGAGATCCGCCTAATTAATTAAGGGGCGCATTTCACTCCAGTGCGGAAGGATCAAGATTGATGTACAGGAAGGCGCCAGTCTTAATAAATGTCCCTGAATGTTTATCCTTGCAGCCATAGGGATATATTGTATATTGTGATAATTTATATGAGTCATAGGGAAGCTTTGAGGGCTGTCTCCCATCAGAAAATGGTTGCTGACATACGGTAGGTACTTCAACCTGGGAAATTTGACACACGTCATATAAAATTCCAGAAATGCCGTATTGCAAACCAGGGCCACCAGATGTGGAGAGTATTTCTCATTTTTTGGTATCCTCTGTAACAGAGGAGTGAAATCCCTGGATACATTTGATGAAGTCTACATGGGACCATATATGTTCTATGGAATACTTTTGATGAAGATTCTATCAGGGTTTACTGCCAGTTTCCTTAGCTAATCATAAACCATGCACTCTAAACTTAAAGGTAAAACAACCCCTAAGTCTGTTTCCCAAACAATACATAAACCCCAACTTGTTGGAAGTGGAGGAGGAATTCAACTCATTCTAGATATAGGCGAAGGAAGCTCTGAATAAGGTTTGCAAAGACAGGTGCACTCTGCAGTCTTACTAAACCCTCAAACTGATGTTAAAATTGAGAGATTAGCCAACATATCCTACTGTGGAGGACATGTCTGAGCCCGAGCACCGCGCCAAGGTTTCTCAAGTAGCTCAACACTCACCTACCTGTGGCGTATGGGCAATACCAGGGGCCAGTGGGCGAATTACAGGAGCGTGAGACTCACAGACAACTCACCAGTTACCTCCAGCATGTAGCCATGCTTGCAATGGGAGGAGGGAGGAGTGCGAGTCCCACCCAAGACTGGCTGATATGGCCCAGGCCTCGCAGGTGCACCAAAATGTAGCCTGTGGATGGAAAACAGGCACATTTAAATTTGGAGTTTATACACCTCCAGGCATCTCTATATACAAACAAACTGAAAAATGGCATGGTGTTAGGCAGGAAGTGCTTAAATCCATATGCAGTTGTGCATGTATATACAGGGTAGCAAATCCTGCACTTGTGGCCCATTGCTAATGGCGATCCTCAGCAAAAATGCATACAGTGGAGGATGCCCACAGCGGACCACAATAAACATCCTACACAAGATACCAGTTATGTGGATCTGATAACCAATATAAAAATATTTGCACACTGCACTCTGCGGTCTTACTAAACTCTCAAACTGATGTTAAAAGGTTTCTCAAGTAGCTCGGGGAAACCTTGGCGCGGTACTCGGGCTCAGACATGTCCTCCATAGTAGGATATGTTGGCTAATCTCTAAATTTTAACATCAGTTTGAGGGTTTAGTAAGACCGCAGAGTGCACCTGTCTTTGCAAATATTTTCATATTGTTATATTGGTTATCACATCCACATAACTGCTATCTTGTGTAGGATGTTTATTGTGGTCCGCTGCGGGCATCCTCCACTGTATACATTTTTGCTGGGGATCACCATTAGCAACGGGCCACAAGTGCAGGATTTTCTCCCCTGTATATACATGCACAACTGCATATGGGTTTGAGCACTTCCTGCCTAACACCACGCAATTTTTTTCAGTTGGTTTGTACCTCTGAATAAGGCCCTATAGAAGTACTGTCGTTCAAAGATAGTAGTATTTATTATTACAGTATGTCTCGTGGTAAAAAGGAGTTTCAAAAATTAAAAAATTTGGAGAGCTCTTAAAGTTTCTACCACATTAAGCCAGTCCGTGACAGACCTGAGGAGAAGAAATAGGACTGTGACAAATAGGAATTAAAGATGAAAATTACTTTGTAACCTGTGTGAGAATCTGGTACAATTTGTAGCATATAATATGTCACTCTTGTTGATGGGCCTAGTTCAGAAATTGACAAGTTAGGGAACCATTCCAAAGCTTAGAGAGACATGAGGGCTGCAAAGGATGACTCCAGGATCACTGATTGTGATAAGTTGTCAAGGGTGGGCAAAAAGTGGTCCTTTGTTTCAAATTCACCAAGTTTGGGTTAATCGGTTAACAAGTATGGAAGGGAACATTACAAAAGAGACCTTCTCACTTGGTGGAATTAAGGCATGAAATCATAGTAAAAATGTTAAGGTCAGACCCTGATGTCAGCTGGAGCATTGGCCATTATGATATGCAACAATCTAATATCGGGAATGTAAGGCTAAAGGGGTTTTCCGAGGATAGGTCATCAGTATTTGATTGGTGGGGGTCTGACACCTGGGACCCCTGCCGATCAGTTGTTTGAAAAGACAGCGGTGCTCCTGTGAGTGCTGCATCCATCTCTGTTTTTGCTAAGCTGATTGACGCGTGGCCTAGGAGCAGCTCAACCCCATTCAAGTGAATGGGGCTGAGAGGCCATACCAAGCACAGCCGCTATATAATATATGGCCCTGTGCTTAGTAAGCTGCCTGAACGCATTGTTGCTCACAGGAGTGCCGCTGCCTTCTTAAAACAGCTGATCAACGGGGGTTCCGGGTGTCAGACCCTCACAGATCAGATACTGATAACCTATCCTGAGGATAGGTAGGTTATCAGTAAAAAAAATAAAAATCTCAGAAAACTCTTAACTTGTTTGGGAAAACTCATTTAAACTGTCTGCATCCAAGGTAAAATACTTAAATATGGAGTATGTTACAGTATGAATGAAAGCTACCGTGTTTCTTTATTCTCTGCAAATTCTCTCCATATTTCTGCATTTATGCATGGATACTGATTGTATCATGTATAAATGCATAGTACAAAGTAATTTTTATAGATTAATAGCTACCATTGAATTGCATCCAAATATCAGGGTGATATGCCAGCTAATGCCAGCCATGTAGTCAGCTTACACTAAAGCTTGTATTTACTAAACATTTCTGTTCCATTTCACCTTGTTGCCCATTATCTTTAGCTAGATGATCCATATAGCGTCATACAGAAAAGCATATTCAGGATACCTGAATATTGATATGCATGTTGATTCTTATTTTTAGTGGTTTTGGATGACAGCAAACGTTTGGCAAAAAGAAAGCTCATAGAAGAAAACAGAGAAAAGAGGCGCAAGGATGAACTGCAAAAATCACTGGTACAGAAGCCTGAACCAACGGCAGAAGAGTGGGAGCTCATACAGGTGGTCGCTGAAGCTCATGTGGCCACTAACGCACAGGGAAGTCACTGGAAACAGAAAAGAAAATTTCTGGTAAGTAAAATGTGATAAGGACAGGTAGTGTTGGTTTACTGAGCCTGCGTGGCGATGCCCTTGGCGAAGAGAGGATGGCATGTGGCTTGTTGACCACATGTGTATGAGACTTTAGGGGGCTGTGTACTGCTGAGATTAGGAGACTATACATGTTTCTCATTCTTGTTCTCATCCAATTGCAAGAGGAGGAATTTTTTGTGTTATGTTATAGTATTTTATGTCTTTATTATGTTCTTTCTCTCACTAGCCAGAAGATATTGGGCAGGCTCCTATAGTTAATGCTCCAGAGGGTGGAAAGGTCGACTTAGAAGCCTTCAGCCAGTTTACAAAAATAATCACCCCAGCAATTACAAGAGTGGTGGATTTTGCCAAAAAATTACCTATGTTTTGCGAGGTGAGAAATTTGGTTGGCAACAGTTACAAAGAGTGACTGACCAGATAAACATGATGAGTCCAATGGCAACAAGTCAATCTAAACGAGATCTCTGCACTGAATGCTTTCCTGACCCTCCCCTATGCTGTGAGTGACAGCGGACTGGATGCAAGAGCTGACACTCAAAGCAGGGGGGAGGGGATGGGGAGTGCAGAGAGCCTAGGGCATGAACGTTATTTAGAGGCTGTAAAATGTCACCATTTTCTTTTATATAAAACTTATAGTTGTGATGTTTTTTTTCCAGTTGCCATGTGAAGACCAGATCATCCTCCTCAAGGGCTGCTGCATGGAGATAATGTCACTCCGAGCCGCAGTGAGATATGACCCAGAGAGTGAAACATTAACACTGAATGGGGAGATGGCAGTCACAAGAGGACAGCTGAAAAATGGAGGACTAGGGGTGGTATCTGATGCCATCTTTGATTTAGGCGTATCGCTGTCCTCATTTAATCTTGATGATACCGAAGTCGCCTTGCTGCAGGCTGTGCTGCTTATGTCATCAGGTGGGAGCTAGTAGATTTGTCTATTATAGTATTATATTTTACATTGATGTGCACTGCATGCTGGGAACAAGAGAAATGTACAATATTCTTGTAGCCTCCTGTTATATGGCTAGAGGTCCCTGGGTGACCTGTGATCAAATGGTATGCAACTGGATGGTGAGCGCCTAAGGACGCATATTTTATATGAATGGACCAGTGAGAGGTTACATGGTTCAGCTATGGTATGGACACATGGGACATCCACTCTGCTGCTGCCGCCATAAATGCTGTGAAATTTCTGCACCTACCGTAGTTCTACTACAGCAAATTAAAAGTGTAAACGCCACATGTGGCCGTACCCTTTGTGCAGGCATTTAGTTAAGCAAATCATCTATAATGAAAAATCTTTCCAAGCACAGTGTTTTACATTGTAACATGGCAATGTGACACTTGAATATGTTGTCATTCAGCTAAGGGAAAAGCAGAGAAAAGACCACGGCGCTCACAGGAGCACCGCTGCCTTCTCAAACAGCTTACTGGTGGGGGTCCCAGGTGTTGGACCCCCACCGATCAGATCCTGAGGATAGATCATCAGAAAAAAACCTCTCTGAAAACCCCTTTAATGATAAAATAAATTCTTATTCTTAAGGTATAGTATGCAGCAACTGACAGGATCAAGTATGTATGTATAAAAATGTTCATAAAAATTATATTTGAAAATCTTTTCTTTTCATTGGCAGATCGCCCTGGTCTCTCCAGTGTGGCAAGAATAGAAAAGTGTCAAGAAGGTTTCCTCTTGGCATTTGAACACTACATTAATTACAGGAAACACAACATTGCACACTTTTGGCCAAAACTGCTGATGAAAGTCACCGACCTCCGCATGATTGGAGCCTGCCATGCCAGCCGGTTCCTGCACATGAAAGTGGAGTGCCCCACTGAACTGTTTCCACCACTGTTCTTGGAAGTGTTTGAGGATTAGAAGAGACTGTGCTTCTGGTTTCTCGTCACTACTGGGGTCTCCCCTTCCATTCCATTGCCTCCGTCACTTTTTTTGTTCTCGTCCGTTCTGAATAGACATGGATGAAAATGTTCCTCTAATGCGGGTACTCGTGACTATCGTATTTTTTGTTATTCTGTCCTTTTGATGTGAAGTTTATCCGTGGACATTTAACCCCTTTCGCGCTGAAGTGGCTGTCAAGACATTATTCATCCGAGCTTTTGACAGTCCTTCCAGTTCTTAAGTGGTTATTGGAAAAAAGAAAATGTACAAAAAAAAAAAGAGAAAAATTTATATTAACTTGCATTCACCAGCACTACGGATCCTACACAGAAAAGGTATTCTCAGATATTGTGCCTGCGGCTATAAACCCTACTGACCATCTCCCATGGTGATCACTTATTTGTGCAATGTGGGGCAGTTCTAATCTTTCACAGCTGCATATGCACCGTTTCCTCCTAGAACAAGGCAGATATTTGATTTTATCATTAGATGATATTTTTTTAAATTATTTTTTTTTTAAACAAATGAGAACGCCCCTTTTTTGGCACAGACTGTGCCCAAGGATGGGGATAAATTGGTAGCATGTTTTTGAATTGGTTTGTAAAAGAGAATTTAGCCTGGTAAAACCCTAAAAAATTCTACCTTTATACTTCAGAAAATTATAATCCTGAAAGAATGTATTTTTTTACTCTAACTCCTCTTTTCCAAAACCCTCTTTTATTTTTTTTATTATGGAAAGAAACAAGCTAAGCTGACTTGGATGTTAAAATATGACATTACATTGCTCACTCTTGGTTATATAGTTGGTGTTAATAGGATGACTGTACAGAACTAGTTCCTTGATTCTGCACATTCCCTTCTCAGGTATTTGAAAGTAAACCTCTAGGAATTCCATTATTGTCTCACCGTTTTCTGGTCCCCTTACTTTTGCATGACGATATGAACTGTGCCACAAGTCACATGATGATCACTTGGCACTTTAGAAATTGGTAACCTCACACTGTCGTAATACCAGGCCATACGAGGATGACATTTGAACTCCTGAACTGTGATATATCCATATACTCTATTGTACTACCTCCTTCATTACCCATACTCTAACAGTGCCTAGCAGAGAAGCAGTTACTTAGGGCATGTTCAGATCTGCTTCAGTGCCAGAAAGCAAGACTATCCACATTACACATTCAGGGCTCTAGTTCATGCCAGATTATATATTTTGCCAGACATATTTTTCTATTATAAAATGAACATATAAAATAAAAATGGATACATAATAGCTACCCAGCTACTGGCAGCAAAACCAAAACCAATAACATAGTATATATGTTGTATTCAATTTTGCATATTCTTGTGCATATTTTGCATGGTAGTATAGTATTTTCAGGTGAGATACTTTAAAGTAAACTGCGTGTATGTGTCTAACATTCTATTTTATATTAACCTAAAGCCCCCACGTCTGGTCATTGAAAGCCAGAGAGGATAGCCATGTGCCTTTACACATCACCTGACAAGCCAGAAACCTCCGTTAGATATAAGTATCTATGTTTTTTATCATTGTTTACACACATGACATATGTTCTAGCCTGATATAGTGATACATTCACTAATTCTAGTACATATATTACATTTTGAGATACGTTTGTGCTTACACAAAGAATAGTGTGAGAAAACTATTGCATTTCACATTCAATTTATTGTAAAACATAAAAGGTTATATATGTCTAGGCGAGAAGGTGTTGAAGAGGAGGCTTTTTATTGATATATGAAAAGCAATGGCTTCTCCATAGGTAGCTGACTATAAATCAGATGCTTTTTTTTTCAATTATTTGTATTTAATCACCTCTTTTCAATGTGTATTCAAATTTATATTTTAAATAATATGTTCCCGGATAATTTATTTCTGGCCTCTTGCTGATTACTTTTCCCATACTGAACTCCTTAATTGAGATTATTTTGGCTGGTGGATAGTTTTTGGAGAAATGAGGTGGAACCGCCTGTTAGTACAAAGCAAATTTTTCACACTTATTACTATTGACAACCATGTTTGTTGGTAGAATACCTGTGGCACCATGGGGCGCTGGCAGAGAAGGAGAGGGATTGTGCAGATACAAATGTTGCTGGTGCTGG
Organism: Bufo bufo; assembly: GCF_905171765.1. NCBI lineage: Eukaryota > Metazoa > Chordata > Amphibia > Anura > Bufonidae > Bufo > Bufo bufo. The sequence continues at coordinate 411,383,834 of NC_053393.1, read as the reverse complement.
GAGATCTGGGACTTCCCTGGTGCTAAAAATGCCAATGCTGTGCACTGTGCCCAAACGAATAAATGTTACTATATAGTTATTATCTGTATATCTAGAAATTTGGGCCACTTTACCCATATAGAAATTATTTCAGATGTGTAGCGCTCTCAAAAGCTTATCCATAAAGAAAATGATTTTGATATGTGGCGCTTTCAAAAGCAGGGGTTCTGGTGTGGGGTCCCTCCAAACTCTCTTTAGTGCTGGACTATTTTTAGAGACTTCTGAAACTGACACTATTTTTACATTTTTAGAAGCACAATTAAAAGACTGTGTACATAGTTTATATTTTGTGCCTATGTTCATTTTGGAGATTTCCCCAAATATGTTCGGCGACATAGATTGGGGAAGGCATGTCACACGCTCTCTGGGAAAGCCATTGCTCTGAATATATACTTTCTCTGCTTTAGGAATTGGTCTATGTCGGCATATAGAGATCATATACTAAATGTATACAGTTGATGTAGACTTTAACGTGTAAATAGTTGAACACAGCAGGGTCTCCACTTTAGTAAGTCTTCAATGGAATATTATTCACACTGCAAACCCACCCTCCTATTGTTTCAGTCAATACTGGGTATCAGAGAATTATGAAGGATCTTCAGTCCTTTCCTATAGCCGGCTCCATTGCACCATGTTTGATTCTTGGATGGGTGATTCATTTTTACAGAGGATTTAAGCAACTGATAGAAAATATTTTACACTGTCAAATATTATCTAGGTCTTATAACGCCATATTACATGAGAGATTTGCAGACATTAATTCTAAAATCATATCTAATATCAAGTAAATATGTTATGCAATCCAATGGAAGAAATTATTTGCTGCAGGGCTGAAGTCTTGTTGACTGAATAAGGTATCTTAGACATGTATGGCACATCAATAGAACTGACAGGACCTCTGGGACCTGCACCTATCTTTAAAACTATGGTCCCTTGACCCACCTGGTGAGGCACTCCCTGGCCAGAGAGTGAATGAAAGGCTGATGTGCACGAATCACTCCATTCACTTCTACGTAAGCACTGGCTTGGCTGTTTTTCCATGTGGCCTCCTCACCAGGCATGACGACATTAGAGGTGGATACGCCATGAATGTCTAAGATTGGAATATCCATTTAAGCAAAAACTAAATGTAAACCATGTTAGGACCTTTGCAAAACATTTAAACTAACACATCCAAGATGATCTTCTAATACAGAGTTATGGTTATGCATACAGTAAAGCAGTATGCATGGACCATGCACCCATGTTACAGAGCTGTGGGTGCTTTGTGTGGAAGCATATGGTGTCTTCCTGATGCACATACTCTTCTCTACGATTGGGGACAGAAATATCATATATGCAATCTCTGCAGCTGTATTGGGCCTACTCAATAAAATACTTCTATTGGATATTGCTGTAATACGGCATGTGATTGGACAGGCTATGATTTTTATTCTTATAGATTCTGTACGTATCAGTGAGAATAACCACCATACCCTATTGAGGGCGCACAGAGGTACAGCACAGGCCTACAGCAGGCTATTGGTCCAATATTACATATCTGTAGCACATAGTATGTAATATGGCCGTTTGCATGGACCCTAATAGTGTGGCTAGTTAGCATGCACAGTGAGAAAAGACTACTTGTAGCATGGACAATATATGTGTCACATTTAGAAACAAACCAGCATTTATTTGGAATGTTACAATTGGTATTTGTGTATGGAGTGCTATAACGATAAAAACTTTTTATTATAAAAACATAAACTTGAATGTTTCCAGGGACTGGTAAAGCAGAAAAAATATATAAGTAAAAAAAAATTCTATACAATATACCTACTATGCATCCTGTGCAAATATTAATTCAAAAGAGGTAAGCTTTAGATTGTACGCTAGTGGAATAGATATCTATTGTCACTGAAGACAATCATCACATGATCTTCATTCAGGACCTATGCACTAAAGCTAGACTGCATTCTTACTATACCAGTAATGGTTCAAGGGGTTGTATGAGAGAAGAAAAACTGTTTGTTTCCCTAGAACCAGCTTCAGTCTTAGGCCTCATGCACATGACCGTATCTGTTTTGTGGTCCGCAGACCATGGGTCTGCAAAACACAGATACCAGCGGTGTAAGTCCCGCAATTTCCCATCCCACATGTCCCACCCTATTGTAAAAATACAGATTCTTGTCTACAAAATGGACAAAAATAGGGCGATCTATTTTTATTTTATTTTTTTGCAGGACAGACATGTAGCCGCACTTATGCGGACAGCATACGGATGAGCCATGGACCGAGAAATTACGGTCGTGTACATTAGGTGGTGTTCAGTGGTTATAACTGGTATTGCTCATTACCACCACTGAGCTTAATGGGACTCAGCTGCAAAACATGTATATTATTGTGGAGTGGGATCTTTCTCAAGCTCCTGCTACTAGTCATCTTCATACCAGACACTTTGAGAAGGTGGTTATTTTGGGAAAAACAAACCCCTTTTTGTAGTCCCAGACTGCGACTCCACTTTTAACCCAAAACGTTGCACTTATTACTATTGTAAAATCCAATTCTAAACGTCACACAATTATGAGCATGGAAATTTGGCTAAATTGTAATTTCAGAGCACATAAAAATGTTACAGTGTACATTGTCCATAGCTTGTCAATGTATGTTGCCATAAGCCTAAAATCACACATGCAGTTTTGATGCCAGATGTGGATCCAGCAGGAATTTTTCTTTAGATTTCTTGACAAATTTGAATCCACATCTGGTTTTGGCTACAAAAACTGCATATATGATTCCAGCCATAGAAAACCATTACTTGACGACTCCTGTGTGTATAGTCCAAAAGCGACACAAAAAACAATGCAGACACCGTCACAGTCCAAAAGGCAGATAGCAGTGATCTTGTAAACTAGCACTTATAGTAGATAGAGTTCCTGAACTGCGCTGTTGTTGCACAGAATGTCTTATATGTAAGAGGCTTGGTACAGGGTTTTATAGACTTAGATTTTATGAAGAACGTTTGTTTCCTTATGGATAATGTCCATCAAGGACTTTTGTCCATTTTCAGATTTCACAATGATGTACCGTAGTAAATGTTCCGTATGGTACATCTAGAGATATACATGAGCCACCTCTATTTACTTACTTTTTAACAGTTTCACTATGTCAATGTGTTTCAGGGTTTAGGGTGGTTCCGCACATTGTTTTTCTTTTTCTTTTTTTTTTTTAAAAAGCCCCCATTTTCGTGGCTGTATGGAATCGAAAGTGGAATCGAAAGGAATGGGAGCGATCAAGGAAGGACTTTTCATTCCTACTGGATTCACTTCTGGTGTTGGCTCAAAAACTGTATCAAAACTGACACAAAAACAGTGAATACTTTTTTTTAAAGTATACATATGTGAAACCACCCTTCAAGGTTTTTTTTTTTTTTTTCTTCTAAATGTTAACCGTTCCAGCATGTAAAGCGTACAATCTTTCTCACTGGCTTTTTACACTCATGTGGTCTATTTCTACATATGCTGATCAAAAGAGCAAAGCCTATGAACACACCGGGGCAGATTTACTTGTGCCTGAATTCTTGCTAAAACTGAACCTGAATCCTGCACACATGTAGTGAGCTATATTAACTAAGTGTCTTAGACACATTTTGTGCCTCACTTGGCAACTAGGCCTGGCTCAGAAGGAAAGTGTTACAGCTTAAAGGGGGCAAGGATTAAGTTGTGACTCTGTGCACATTAATTTTGGTGGGAAATTCTGGCACAAAGTAAATCAACTAATTGATGGTAAAAGTTTAGACTAAAATGTCTAAAGATGCATAAAATGTATCATCCAGAATCAGCTACTATGATAAATTTTGCACAGTTTGATTGTGTACAGTAGTCTAAATTTACACAGTATTAGTAAATCTGCCCCAGTGTGCACATTTATGTGGGCAACAGGTCCACTGTTTGGACATGATTGTGTCTCTATAGCTTGATCTTTGGGGACAGTGAATAGCAACAGGCGGTAAATAGGAAAGTTTAATCACTTTTTGTACAAAAATTAATATCTAAAATAGAGAAGCCCTTTACCTGTCTGTACAAGCTGAGTTGGATTTACTGAATCATCAGGCATGATAGGTAGGTGCCAACAGACAGATTTCGGAGCAGCTCATGTCTTGCAGAGGATGCATGTCTTTCTTTTGTTGGCAAGAAATTGAATTCATGTTATATTTATATGAGATGAGATGGAATGTGTGTTTTTTTTTTTTTTTCAAAATTGACTAGGAAAGCTACAAAATATTCTGTCTGTGAAAATAATACAGCTACTTGATGGGGTGTACCTCAAAGCTCCGTGGCATAAATCCAGTCTTGGTATAAGCCATGTGGCTCATTTATCCTAGTAAGCAGCAGTTGTCACTTCATAGTTGTTGCCACCCAATGAACCTGCCCTATTGGTTGTTCTACAGTGTGGCAGCAATAAAGTGAATTTGTAATGTTTCTTATATTCAGTTTTCAATAACGGATTACCAGATTTTTTTTTTTTTGTTAACGAATTTACTAGTCATTTCTTGTGAATGCCGTTTATGTAAATGATTTGTATTGCAAAACTGAAAATAAAAGCTATTCTTCATTATTAAACAACCATGTCCTACAGTCATATCTTTGACATGTCCAGATTAGAACAAAACTATTCTTCTAGAATAGCCAGTGCAAAATAGGCATGTGGAGAGCTTAAACATGGAGGGTCTTGTTCTGGTGGCCCTGGAAAAAAACCTAAAAGTGGCCCCAATGTTGTAGGTTTGTCCAAATTAACAGAAGGTGGGGCAACACAAGTAGATAGGGCCGATACAAGTTGGTAGGGTTAGTAGTACCGTAGTGCAGCACAGAATACCATCCTGCTGAACTAATTACCACAGTGCAACACAAAATACCTCCCACAAGCTGTCCCTCTGTGGTGGCCATCAATAGCTGCCAAGTTCTGTCCTCCAATTGTCTCTAGGGCTTAGGAGGTGAGATGTGGGCTACGACACCAAGCCAGCCTATGTTCAGCATGCTGCCTAAACTTCCTCTAATAATGATCTCTATAGTTCTCCTAGTTTTATATACCTGGCCAGTGGCAGTGAGAAGAGCTTGGGTGGCCCTATGGGGCATCAACGCTCCGGAAAAGTTCTTTATGGGGTCTATGGCCAGTCGGCCCTTGGATTAACCATTAGGGTGCTGTTGGATTGATGTCTACAGCAAAAAATTTCCACCGATACAGGTGAAAACTGGTTCTGAAAATTATATTTAGTACCATATTTTGCATCATCAACTGAAGGAACCATCTCTCAGTAGAGCTTTAAAACCTATTATATTACATTTAACAGTGATCGTCATAAGTGATGATACACTCATTGTATAAAAAAAGGAAGTTGTAATTGTGTTGTGTGTGTTCAGATTATATATGATAATCCAGGTCTGTTCCGAGGTGTTGGTACACATTTCTCATTCACATTTACGTAAATTGTATCTATCTGTATTGTGGAGTGGATGCACAATATGGAACCTAGATCCAACAATTCAACATATCGGCTGCAGTACAGGTCCATACCGCATAGTGTACTGTGGCCATGTTTACATATGCAAATATGAATCTTCACACGTTTGTATTACCATTTACTTATAGACCAAAACTGTGAGTAGGTAGACTCAGTGAACAGGGTTGTAGGTGGATTACGTGTTTAGGTGGGCACTTTATGCTTTTTATCGTGAGATAAAATAATTCATGTGTTTCATAATTCTTTGTTATAATGTCTTTAAAATATTCACTTGCCTTAAACAGTACACCAAATAAAATCTCTAAAACTGCTACACATTCAGGTACAAATAATAAAAATATATTTCCAGATGATGCTATAATTGCCGTAGATGTAAGCCATTATTTCTTGAAATTCATTTTGTATCCATCAGAACAGTGAGTCATTGCCATTTGTGAATAGAAGATAGATTATTGTCACTGGTTTTTATACATGTGAAATTTAAATCAATGCAGTTTCTAAGCTAAAATCACTACTGGTATTTAATATGAAACATCCAGGGAGGATATTTCTATTATATGACAATACATTATGGTTTTAAAGCATGTTTCCAAACTATAAATGATTACACAATCATGTGATTATTACAATGCCTATATACCGCAATCCTAATACACTACAGGACAGTTCAGACACACTCAGGAGTTCAAATGCCAACCTCATGACTATTAAATGCATGCCTCACCCTCAGAGGACTTTATTTATTGGTGTACTCTCTTTTTTAAACTTCACCAAATACATCTTGCTTCCATCTATATTGGCCAGTGTCTTATAGTAACACTTGTCATCTTGAACTAAAGCTGATCTGCATAGAATACTATTTAATGCACAGAATATAGTACGGCTTTGTCTTCTAGGTTACAGACAGTGCACACAGATGATATATGGTGTGAAGACTTGGCTGAAAAGCACAAAATTGATCATTAAAGGGGTTGTATACGATGAAAAACTACTTTTCCTCCAGCAACAGAACCACTTTTGCCCATCAGTTGTGTCTTATATTACAGCTCAACCCTATTTAAAGGGGTTGTCTCATCATGGACAATGGGGGCATATCGGTAGGATATGCCCCCATTGTCTTATAGGTGGGGGTCCCCCCGCTGGTATCTGCATCTATATCGAGAATGGAGCCCGGCAAGTGAAGGAAGGCGCACTGCGCATGCGCAGCCGCCCTCCATTTATTTTCTATGGGGCCGGCGAAAAAGCCAAGCGCTGGCTCGGCTTTTTTCATCGGACCCATAGAAATTAATGGAAGCGGGGGCTGTACATGTGTGGTACGCTCCCATTCACCTCTATGGGGAGCAGGCTGGGTGGTGGCCGGACCAGAGTCCTCCAGCCACCACCTTGCGGGGCTCCGTTCTCTATATAGGTGCGGGTCCCAGTGGTGTGACCCGCACCCTTAAGACAATGGGGGCATATCCTAGCGATATGCCCCTATTGTCTATGATGAGACAGCCCCTTTAAGTAAATGGGGATTAGCTGCCATGACAGGCATGATCCATGCAAGAATGGTACTGTTTCCTGGGGAAAATAAAAGCATTTTTCTGATAACATACAGCTTTTAATGTTGAAATGAGCATGATGTGCAATGGTGAATAATCTAATACGTTCAAGTCCGTAGAAGGTGAGCAGTCCTTTCAACACAGTGTTTTGTTACTCATGTTATTTCAGTCATGTAACACATGTAACAAGAACCATGTATCTTCAAATATGCACATGTGACTGAGAGGGATGAGCGGTGCTTCATGACCCTCAGTGAAATCAAACACTTGTATTGTTTAATTGTTTAATGCTATGCTTTAGTATGTACATATATTGCTGACCTCTACCTGTATCAGTTTTGAATGGGCTGAAAAGTGTTAAAGGCTATCCTTTTTTGATATCTGGATCAGATACTAAAAGGACTGTGTAATTAACTGTAAGAATGGTTTACTAAAGAGGAAATCATTATCTACTCATTGTGTTTGCCGTAGTTACTATGTGGACACCACACTTACATGATTGCCCAAAAAAATACCGGATGCATTTCAAGTTTCAACTGCATTTCAGTTTTGTGTCATTGCATTTTAATTTAATATAATGTTTTCTGACCTAATAGATAAATTCCCCCACCAGTGAGAAAAATGATGTCTACATTGAAATAACATGTACAATTATTGTAACTAGCATAAGAACTAATTAGGGCACGTGCAATAGGGCAGAGATCTATTTAAGATGTTATATTGACCTGGTCACATTGAACATGGTTTATAAGCTACATGCAGCATGTTATAGAGCAGGAGGAGCTGAGCAGATTGTTGTACAGTTTTATGTAAAACTTGTAACTTATTTATATTCCTGCTCCTTCTGGGCTGTGAAGTCAAGGAGACGGTCCTATCAGTGATTGACAGCCTTCCCTCTATGACTGTGTACACAGAGAGAGCTGTCAATCACTGATAGAACCGCCTCCTCGACTTCAAAGCCCAGAAGGAGCAGGAATTTAAATGAATTAAGTTTTACTGAATATTTTCACATAAAACTGTACAACAATCTGCTCAGCTCCTCCTGCATGTAGCTTATAAACCATGTGCATTCCATTTCCATATGTCCGTATTTCCGTTCTGCAAAAAAATAGAGCATGTCTTATTATTGTCCGCATTACGGACAAGGGTAGGATTGTTCTATTAGGGGCCAGCTGTTCCGTTCCGCAAAATACGGAATGCACACGGATGTCATCCGTATTTTTTGTGGATCCATTTTTTGCGGACGGCAAAATACATACGGTCGTGTACATGAGGCCCAATACAGCCCTAAGATTTCACATTTCATTCCCTCTGTGCAGCTGTTCTTTATAACCTGTACCATATATAAACAAAGACATTTGCATACCCTTGAGTTACAAAATAGAGGTAGCAGCATAGATTTAGATTTACTTCTAGTAAATGGAAAAGAATCCTTATATATTACCTTTCCTAAAGAAAGTTTAATTATATTATGAGATATTTATATTCAGTAGCATCCAAAATAGTAAAATATTTTTAAATATATTTCTATGCCAGCAGAGAATAAAATAAGAAAAGTTTTGGTCTAAATTGTGTGGAACTGTGAAACTGGCCTGCTGTACTGTACTCCTATAATTCCATGAGTACAGTATAGTAGACATGCGGTCAGGAAGGAAACCACAGTATCCAAAGTCATTATGATGCAGTGAGTTCGGGTCAGAAGAGCAGTGTTCAGGCTGGGAAATGTAGCCATCAAATTGAGTGCATTTCCTGGACCGAAAACACTTGTGTGAAATTATCCATATTAATTGAAGACCTCAGTTTGCATAGTGGATCTCACTGTATTAGGGTAAACACACACGATCAGGATTGGATTGCGGAAAATCCGCACTGTAGGTCATGCATATTGTATTGTATGAGAATTTGAAATTCCCATGCACACGGTGCAGATTTTTTCCATGTGGATTTGAACCTACGGTGGGGATTTTAAAATCCGCATAATGTCAATATTTTTTTTTCCTGACCGGATTTTCTCCATTCACTTTAATGGGGAGAGTAAAATCTGCATGTGGAAAATCTGCACCAAATCCGCACGCAAATCCACACCAATTGATGCGGATTGACCGCACGGATTTCCCTGCGGACTTCAGTGCGGATTGTCCACACATTAATAAGATCAAACAAAAATCACCCAAGTTGAGAGAAATTCAAACAAAATAGGTATGACATCAGATCGTTAAATGGGTTGTCACAATTATTTTAACAAGGCTCAGAATGGTGTAAAACATTAAGTCATATTCACAGATCCCGTGCCATTCCAATGATTCCTGGTCTCCTGCCAGTCCTCTACTACCTGATGCTTCTTGGGACACAGGGAATGACGACTCAGCCAATCACTGGCAGAGGTGAGTCACTGTTGTGATTCATTGAGTGGTCAAGAGAGACCAAAATGTTGCGACTGACTGGGAACTGGGAAGTGTCGAAATAGGTGTGACCGGGAATCACTAAAGTGACTTTTTTTTTTACAAAATTTGAATTGGCTGGAAAACTCCTTTAACAAGGTCTACTCAGATGAATAGTCTGTGGCTAATGATGTGTTTAAAGGACCAGCCTGTTGGCACAAACCTCTTAAGACCCTTTACACAGGCCGAGAATCTGCCACCGTAAGGTTTATTTTCAAGGAAGGACATCTACAGAGAACAGATGCATACCTGATATGATTCAACAAACTCACTTTTTCTATAATATATGTACACATACTTGTACGTTACAAAGAAGAAAAAAATGTTGAGGCTGCAGCCCCTTTTATGTTACAATATCTCATAGTCACTCACTTTAATAATTCTAACACGTTTCATTTAGTTTTAATGCTTTTGGGTTACAAATTATCCAGTTATGTCTTAAGATGGTAATTTTTTTATTCTCATATCTAAAGAACCCTCCATCAGCCTGAATTCTTTCATCAGTTGTCTGCAAACGTGTGGTTTTGTATTGCACAATCTATCTGCCTAAAAAGCAGATTTTACAGTCTATTTTCTGCAAAAGACAATCACAATTCACAGTTTTTAGGAGCATTCCTTCTTTCTATAGATAAGATAAAAGTTACCATGTGGAAGGTACTCATAGCTGCCATGTAATGTGATTATAGATCCTGCACAATTCAGTTAGCACTCGTGGTAAACCAGTCCACATTACCAGCCATGATGTTATCTAATATGCAAGAAAATAGGCTAGTCCCTATTTAGAACATGAATACACTACATTATTGTGTTTTTTTTTTTACAAAATGGTCTGTTCTTGAATTGTCAGTTCAGCTGTCCTGGAAATAACAGAAATACAACAGTATGCAAACTAAAAACCAGGACTAGAGCCATTGGCTGATAGTTGATCATTATATATATATATATATATATATATATATATATATTTAAGAGCTGTTAATCTTTTGAAGCAAAAACTGTAAATATATCACAAATGTGTCATTTCTGTGGACGCAGATACTAAGTAAGTCATAAACAGTCATGTAGAGTGATGCTATGATGGAAAAACAGAGAAAGTCATCTTTGTATAAAACCCAAAAACATTTAATTGAATGATTATCTTAAACGTAAACGTTCTGCAGCAAACAGGCCTACAAAAGTGACATATTGGTTGTCACTTTCAAAAGCTGATAAAACTTTCAATCATTTTGTATATTTTGAGATCTTTTTAAAAATGACAACCAATATGGGCATTTCACAAAAATGGCTGCCACAAGAAAACAGTAAATGTCAATATTTTCGTGAGTGAATTAAGAAACTTTGACTTCTGCTCTAACTTCTGGCTTAGTAATATGTCACGAATCTCCTATTAATGTGGAGATTAATTTGTGTAGCTAGGGTGTCCATTTTACACTGTAGACTGAAAGACAAACATTTTGGTGCTCACTATATCCCTGACTCGATGCTCTTAACCTAGTCAAGTCAGTAATAAGCATCCATGCATCCTTTCTACGCCAATTAACCTTATCTGATTTTATTAGGCCTACAGACTGGTGTTAATGTTCGTACCTCTCAGATTCAGACGATTAGGCTTCTAATGTTTGTTAATTGCTACTGCTATGTAGAAAGCAATTGATCATGGCAGACTCTGATACTGAGCAGCTACCTCCCAACCTCTAGTACTCAAAGTGAAGAAGTCCTTCCTAGGCAGAAACATTTGATTAGGAATTGTTTTGGTTTAGCATTGACATATCTATATGAAACTACACAGACATGATGAGACGTTTGCTGTACTATAGATCTTATCTGCATTTTCGTCGTTGTTTGAAGCTCTGTATGATAGTAACATGCAAACCTTGATGGTAACTTGTTACTCTTGAAATAAAGAAAGGAGAAATGGAATGTTTAATTTTCTTGCCCAACAAATCTAGATCACATGCAAACTTATAGATGGGCTGTATTTTGAAAACAGTGTTAAGTTATATTGCTAAGATTTTGTCATTTTTGTAGCATTACAAATAAACATGAGTTACAGCAAGTTGTGTCTTCTAGTGTAGTCTACTATTTCTGGTAATGTCCTCTATATGTTATATACTTAGTAGTTTTACCCCTCTGTAGACTCTGGCTCTAAAGGTCACCTTTTCATGAGTTCAGCTCCACAAAGGGCAGGCACTATCTGCCATCCTGTTCTTACAGACTAAAGGGCCCTTTACACAGGCCGAGAATCTCTCAGATAATCGCTAACGAGCGTTTATAGGAATGATCATTAGCGTTTATCTGGCGGTGTAAATGTGCCAGCAGTTACCCGAAACGCTTGTTCATTGGTTAAAAGATAATTTATGCGGTCACACAAAACATTGCCGGCAGCAGATCGTGCTGTGTAAACAGTATCTGCTGCCGGCAAACAACTAGTCATTAAGGGGACGAGTGATGGCATTAGAGATCGCTCCTCCCCATCTGTGGAGGAGATTGCTACATGTAAATGCAGGGGCCTCCTCCACTGACATGCAGGCACTTGTTGGGAGGGAATGCTTCCTTCCCGACAATTGCCTACTGTGTTGTCCCGTGTAAAGGGACCATTAGAAACACTATATCTTGTCCCCTATCCTACAGTTCTGCATCTGCAGTAGTTTCTGATGAATCTCCTCAATGAGCTTCTCATGTTCTCCCAAACGAAGTACTGTGATCAGTATTCTCTTTCACAAGACAAGAGAAATAGCAGCCCTCGTTCCACCACACAGACAATACAGCAAAATGAGTCTATTATTTGTTCTAAGTTTGCTGTGAGATACTTACTAGAAGCACTATATTATGATCTGCTCAGTAAGAGAACTGTGGGTGAGATTTATCAAGGCTTTCTGTTGTGGACTTGATATCCCCTGCGCTACTAATGGATGCGCCTAATTTATGACGAGTCTAAAGCCTCATCATAAATTAGTTGTTCATCAATTTGTGCCCCTAAATAGAAATCTAGATTTCTGCCTTCATTTGCACCAGAAAACTGGCTTATAATAAAATACATTTTTTTGCAGTGGCTGACCATCCCCCCTTTTGAAAATGTGGCAAGGGTGTCTTAAGAAAAGACACTTGCGACAATTTTTTCAGAAGTCACATGTAAAAAGTCACAAAAACATGTGTTTGTGACTTTTTAATGCCACTTTTCTGGCACAGGGAGATGATAAATCTTCCCCTGTGTGTGGACAGCCTTCTCACACTATCTCATTGGATTTCTGCAATGTGATCTCTTCCAAGTCTCATAGTTCACATTTTAAATTAAATCTGATGTGAAAAAATTTGTTTAGCATCTTTTAATAAAAAAAAGTTTATTCACTATACACCACTTTTTGCAATGGAAAAGTTTATTGAAGTACATGCACCACCATGTGTTGATTCCTATAGGGTCTTTCTCAATCGTAATGAATCACCTAACATTTAAATCCATGCCATTGAATCAAATCCAGGGTTTGTATAAACCAGTAAGCATGATTGCTTCAAATAATTTAGTAATTTGCATAATATAAATATCATAAATATCATAAACATCTAAGGCCGGTATTACTCCAGCAGATGCGGCTGACAATCGTAAAAAAAGAAGCGTTCCTTCCTGACAATCGCCTGCTCGTCAGTAGAGGAGACCGCAGTGCTATTACATGCAGCGGCGATCCCCTCCTTAATATGGGGTGGAGCAATTGTTACTGCCATTGCTCATCCCCATACTGAATCATTATTTGCCGGCAGCAGACCGTGATTAGACAGGAAAAGAGGATTTTTAAGCATGCTTAAATTGCGTTTGCTCATTCGTCGGGTAATCGGCGGCGCTATTATAAACGTAGATCATTACTAACGAGCGTTCCTATGAACGTTTGTTAGCAATGATCTACATGATTACATTGCACCATAGTGTAAAAATAAGTTTAAAACTTGCTAAATGGCCGAAATCCTTTGGAGCAGGAGGCTGACTATAATGCTCATGTGCATACATTATTGAGAGTGCCTGTCTGCTTCCATGTGTGAGGGAGTGGCCCGCCGCCACTGCTTCCACATTCCTAAGTGTTGAATGTGGTGCAAAAACTCCCATGCGTCAAAATATTGTCGCACAGGTGCTTAAATAGTTGCAAAATGGAGGTGTGTAACTTTTTTATGGCTAAAAGGGCATCACATGCTACGTAAAGGACCCCCCACCCACCATGTGTGCAAAATTCATAGCAGTTCAGTATAAAACGTCTATCAATATGACTATCTATATTTAAAAAAAAACACCTGCCATCTCACACTGAGATAATACTTTAATTAGTGATTACAATTGAGTCCTGGCATGGTGCCTAATAGAAATGAGCGAATTGATTCTAAACTAATCAAATAATTTCCCCAAAATTCAGCTTCCCCATAAATGTATAAATCGTTTGTGATTTGAGTCAGGCAAATCGATTGAAATTGCGTCCACTATTTTACAGATCAGAAGGGTAGAGAAGATAAAGAAGAAGGATTACACAACTCCCGAGGATTACACAACTCAGAAGGGTACAGAAGATAAAGAAGGAGGATTACACAACTCCCGGGCAGGGTCCTGGCAGGCAGGCTTGCCCATAATGCCTTGCAGTCAGCCTCAGCCAATCAGGAGGGATGATATTTACATGTGTCATAGGCACTATATAAGATCCCAGTAAGGGAAGCCATGTGTAGTCTGAGCTTGTAAATGGATGTGACAGAATGTCAGGCAGAGAGGGACAGCAAAGATAGATATAGCTTATCTTTGGACACACAATACAGCTAGTTTAGTATCAACGAGGGACAGTGTTATGGAAGATAATAGGTAGTTAGTTAGATATACTTGATAGATATATTTTAGCTAGGGACATGGCAGGGTCAGGCTCATCATAGTTTACTAGTATATGTCATTGTGCTGAAGGCATTCATTGAGACTCTGCTTGCACTCTATATCAATATTTAAAGCTACAGTACTAATTTTTTCTTAATGTAATAGGAGCCAGCTAGTAGCCCAATTAACATAAAAAAATGTTTTTATGTGCCATTGTTGCACAAACCTCCGCATTTTTTCTTTCTTAAAAAAAAAACTGTTGCAATGTGTTTTAAATTAATAAGTGCACCAAACCTGTACTGACATATTTTCCCTTTTCACAGTTACGGTACATTGTTTTGGATTCTGTCCAATTACGCATTTGTTATGAAAAACTGTTAGAAAGTTTCTTTAATAAGTGTACCAAGCCTCCCATGTCACAGTTGCCATATTTTGTTGTGGACATTTAATTACAAAATGACCACTTATCACAGACTAGTGGTCAGTGTTTAGATTGCCTAGAGGTGGAGATTCAGGTGGAGGCAGAGAGCCTAATTACTGAAATGCAGTCGTGTTGCTGGTGTTAGTAGTGGCACTTGCAGCCTTGGTGGTGGTGGTGGTAGGAGCACTGGTAGCCTTGGTTGTAGTCCCACTCGGGCAAACACATAGGTCAGAATCGAGCAGGAAGTTCATGATATATCACAGTATGAGAAAAGTGGCAGAGATGATGACACTGATAACTATGATGAATGATTGCGTGATTGTGTTGGACAGAGAACTGGATCAAAGTGATGAGGAGGTGGTGAAATCAGAGGAGGAGTGTGGCAGTGACAATAAAGATCCAATGTACAGTCAAGATATCCAAAAAATGCCTGCTTCTACCGTGGACAGCTTGTTGGTGCAGGCTCAAAACCTGTGAGACCCAGGGCAAGCTCAGGTAGTAGTAGAAATGTTGTGAGTGTTGCTGGTGGTGGCTGTGTGCAGATATCTCACATTTGGGAATTTTTCTCCTCAGTACCAGCCAACAAAACCTTAGCAGTGTGCAAGCTCTGCAGGCAGAAAAATAAGCTGCGGCCAGCTCCCTCGTTCACCCCATTTTTCCTTTGTGATAATGATCACATGTGGCTAAGGAGTTGCTATGGCAGCCAGTGGCCTAAAAATGACCCTTAGATCTGCCATGTACGGATGCCTATGGCTGGCCCTGGTAGGCATTATGTCAGTTTTACTGTAACTGACAAAATACACAACAATACAGAAGTTCTTTATTTATGTAAAAAAATACAAATAAAAAACTGTACATAATTGTTATCACATCCATAACAACCCATACAATAAAATGATCACACATTTTATACCATACAGTGAACACCCTGTTCCATTTAATTTATTAATTTTCAAAAAAGAAAGA
The DNA here is from genome assembly GCF_905171765.1 of Bufo bufo. Taxonomy (NCBI): domain Eukaryota; kingdom Metazoa; phylum Chordata; class Amphibia; order Anura; family Bufonidae; genus Bufo; species Bufo bufo. The sequence continues at coordinate 411,368,089 of NC_053393.1, read as the reverse complement.
AAAAAATCTAAATATTTTTTTAAATATTTTAATAACCTCATTCATCGTTTCCATCAATTACATTGAAGCCTAAACTTGTCTATTAGACAGAAAAATTTCCCACATTTCCCATATTCCTTCAAATCTTGCCAGTTTATCATATCTAACTGCATCTAATCTTTCCCCACACTTTATTAAATTTATCCTATCAAATCCTCCCATATATAGTAAGAGAAGAACACTTCCAATTCCTAACCAGATATGTTTTACTAGCTGCCAGTATGTTCTGAATCAAAATATTAATTTCCCTGGGAACTCTTTGCAAGTATATTCCCAATAGACACACTTCAGGAGACAAGTTCCTCATATTCCTACCAATCCAGCATCTCTGTAACTTCCTTCTAAAACCTTCCTACTATACCACAATCACACCACATATGTTTTCATGCGTACCTGAGTTTTCAAAATAAAAAGGAGAAAAAAAAAAAAAGAAGCATAACTGTGATGGAACAGGTCTTTTTGGCTTCCCATATGTCTTCCTTAGCTATATTGTTCTCTGTTTCAGCTGTATAGCTAGATGCATTTCTCTAACAAGCAGGGTGTGTCTCCCTTCTATGGTTTCTACCAGTACTGTACGGCAGTGACCAGGGGCGGGCTGGGCCGGGGGGCAGGGAGGCAATTGCCCCCCAGGCCGCCCGAAATAAACGGCCACTGGGCCGCGCGTCTTAAAAAAAAAAAAAAAATTTTTTTTTTTTTTATTCTTCAGGGCCGCACCGCCGATCATCACCACAGGCGGCGCGGCCCTGGATGTCATTGCGGCCGTGCTGTGTGCTGTGGGGCAGGGGAGGGAGAGGCGTGTCCCTCCCCTGTTCTTCTGATAGGCCACAGGCACTAATGCCTGCAGCCTATCAGAGGCCGGCTCAGGCAGAGCAATGACGTCATTATCATTGCGACGCCTGAGCCCGGCAGCACACAGCTGGGACACAGGCTTGCATCGCTGCTGATGGAGGTAAGTATTAGTGTTGTTTTTTTTTTTTCTTCTTTGCGGGGGGCTGGCACTATAAGGGGGGCTGGCACTATGGGGGGGGATCTGGCACTATGGGGGGGGGATCTGGCACTATAAGGGGGGCTGGCACTATGGGGGGGGGATCTGACACTATGGGGGGGGATCTGACACTATGGGGGGGGGGATCTGGCACTTTGGGGGAGCTAGCACTATGGGGGGGCACTATAGGGGGAGCTGGCACTATAGGGGGGGGCTGGAACTATGGGGGAGCTGGCACTATGGGGGGCTGGCACTATAGGGGGAGCTGGCACTATGGGGGGGCTGGCACTATGGGGGAGGAGCTGGCACTATGGGGGGGCTGGCACTATGGGGGGGCTGGCACTATGGGGGGGCTGGCACTATGGGGGGGCTGGCACTATGGGGGGATCTGGCACTATGGGGGGGATCTGGCACTATGGGGGGATTTGGCACTATGGGGGGATTTGGCACTATGGGGGGGAATCTGGCACTTTGGGGGAGCTAGCACTATGGGGGGGGGGCACTATAGGGGGAGCTGGCACTAGTATAGAGGGGGCTGGCACTATGGGGGGGCTGGCACTATGGGGGGCTGGAACTATAGGGGGAGCTGGCACTATGGGGGGGTTGACACTATAAGGGGGCTGGCACTATAAGGGGGCTGGCACTATGGGGTAGGAGCTGGCACTATGGGGGGGTTGACACTATAAGGGGGCTGGCACTATAAGGGGGCTGGCACTATGGGGTAGGAGCTGGCACTATGGGGGGAGCTGGCACTATGGGGGGAGCTGGCACTACGGGGGGGGCTGGCACTATGGGAGGGCTGACACTATGGGGGGGTTGACACTATGGGGGGGTTGACACTATGGGGGGGCTGGCACTATGGGGGGAGCTGGCACTATGGGGGGAGCTGGCACTACGGGGGGGCTGGCACTATGGGGGAGCGGGCACTATGGGAGGGCTGACACTATGGGGGGGCTGGCACTATGGGAGGGCTGACACTATGGGGGGGGTTGACACTATAAGGGGGCTGGCACTATAAGGGGGCTGGCACTATGGGGTAGGAGCTGGCACTATGGGGGGAGCTGGCACTATGGGGGGAGCTGGCACTATGGGGGGAGCTGGCACTACGGGGGGGCTGGCACTATGGGGGAGCTGGCACTATGGGCGAAGTGGCACTATGGGGGGGCTTCCACTATGGGGGGCTTGGCACTATGGGGGGCTTGTACTATGGGGGGGGAGCTGGCACTATGGGGGCATTTCTTGCTGGCACATTATGGGGGGGCACCATGGGGGAGAGGAGCACTATGGGGGTATCTGGGGGCTCTAAAGGGGCTTTTTTTTAAATTATTGGCACATTCTGGGGGGCACTATAGGGGAGAGCAGCACTATGGGGCATCTGGGGTTACTATAGGGGCATTATTTGGGGGCACTATGGGGAAGTGGGGGCTCTAAAGGGGCCTTTTGTATTGGAACATTATGGGGGGCACTATGGCATTTGGTAGCACTAAGGGGGCATTTTTTACTGGCACATTATGGCAGGCACTATAGGGGAGAGCGGCACTATGGGGCATTATTTGGGGGCACTATGGGGGAGTGGAGCACTATTGGGGCATATGGTGGCACTAAGAAGGGGAATTTTTTTACTGGCACATTGTGGGGGAGAGGAGCACTATAGGGGCATCTGCTGGGGGGTACTAAGGGGCATTTTTTTACTGGCATATTATGGGGGACACTATGGGGAAGGGGGAGAGGAGCAGTATGAGTGCATTTACTGGGGCACTATATAGGGGTATTTTATACTGGCATACATTATGGGGACATTAGCTCAACTGCGGGCACTAAGCGGGGGTATTTCATGTACTGTCATATTATAGGGAAAATTAGTACTAAGTTATTATGGGGAGCTTTACTACTACTGGGGGGCTATGAGGAACATGATTACTAGGGCACTATAGGGGCATTATTACTACTAAGTGTGCTCTGGCAGAGAATTATTTATATTGGTGGGATTTTGGGGGGCACTGTTTGGGGGCACCCTAGCACAGTATCAGCTTAGCACTATTATTTTTGGGGGACATTATCTTTATACTATTAGTGTCTGGGCGCAGTTATTTTTTAGAGCACTGTGTGCCAATAATTGTTTAAGGGGGCACTATCTGTGTGGTAGTAGTATTCCCAGGGGGACTGTTTCTGCAGTATAGTATTGAGGGTGGCAGGAAACTAATGTCTGTTTCTCAATCTCTGCAGAGATGGGAGATGGCTGAAAAATCATCATGGCGGTCTGGTCTGAATGGAGAAGATGAGGAAAAAGAACGTCTACAACAAAGGTGACATTGGATGTAAGAGGTATGTGGTGCTATGTAGGAGAGGAGATGCTCCGGCTCCTCCCCCTGCCATTTGCAGAAGGATGATTCAGAGCTGGGTGAGGATGACGAAAGGGGGCAGCAGGCCACGGGCGGGTGGCAGATGGTGGGGGGGACCACAGGCCTTGAGCAGGATCTGGGGAGGGAGGAGAGCGGAGGAGCTTCCTGGCTGTAGCTTGTTATATAAGCAGGCAGTGCAGCCAGGACAGACCCTCCCCTCTTCGTATGATGTGTAGACAGGCCGCAACTATAGAATGTCAGCTGTACAGTGTGTGTTGGGAGTGGCCTATTAAATGTAGGAGGGGCTTTTAATAATGGGCGGGGCTAAAAAATGGGCCACTTGACTGGATTTGCCCCCCAGGACTAAGGCTGCCAGCCCTCCCCTGGCAGTGACCGACTTTCCTTACTTTCCATTATATTTATTTACTTCTAGGGAGCTCAGAAAGCTAATAAGGAGGGGCAGATCAGTTAGCTCTTACATGCTCCTATTTCCTGTGAACTGTCTCTTTTACAATAGAAGGATCTTACCTAACAACAGGAAGTGAACTGCAAATTGGGTGGAAGTGAGACCCCTAGTGGCCATCACTTTACCACTTTTTTTAGGTGGATACAGGCAGATTTTTAAAATCATATTTCTCAGACTATAAGACGCAGTTTTTTCTCCCCAAAAGGGGAAATAGCAGTGCGTGTTATAGCCCAAATGTGAATGACTGTTTCCATTATGGAAGCGGTCATCAGCATGCAGGAGGCACAGGGAGCAGTGAGGGAAGCACTGTGATGGCTCTACTCACCCTCCCTGATCTTCTTCTGGGAACAGCTCTGCACTGTCCTGACTGCGTACAGCATCAGGATGTAGCACACGCACTATGACCTGATGCTGTGCGACGTCAGGTCACAGTGCAGCGCGGGGCCGACAAAAAGAGCCGGGAGCGGGGAGTTTTGGATCTACAGCAAGCGAGGTAAGTGTATTTTTTTTTTTTTTTAACGTCTGATCTGAGGTCTAATGGGGGTCAGATCTGAGGCTTATGGGGTCTGATCTGAAGCCAATGTAGGCTGGGGGTTCTGATGGGGGGCTGAGGATGATGAAGGTTGGGGGTCTCATCTGAGGCAGATGGAGGTTGGGGGTCTGAGGGTCTTATCTGAGGCTTAAGGAGCTTGGGGGTCGGATGAGGGTCTGATGCAGCTTGGGGTCTGATGAAAAATATTATTTTTTTCTTATTTTCCTAGGTGCATCTTATAGTCTGAAAAATATCGTAAGAGATTTATAAATTTGCTGATAACATCATTCTCTATTAAATTAAATTATGTGAAAGTACGGTGACTTTTTAATGTTTCTTTTCCCCCACACCCTCTATAACATTTATCATTATCCGTATTATAAATCCTGGCTATTCTATTTGGAGTCAAATAAGCGATATGAAACAGCTTTAATGATAGAGCTTGCTGCTTTTCCAAGACTGCTTACCAAGAGCTGATCTACAAGAGCATTGAGATATTCAGGAGACCAACTTAGTCTAACTCAGAGTTTTTCCACTGTAGCAGAACTTCAGTGGTGTTTCTGGTGAATACTCAGACACTGTGTTTCAAGAGAGCAGAACTTCAGGGTAAGGAATTTGCTAGACACAGTATCTCTATTGTCTGATTGCAAATGAGCATAGGCAAGTAAGGTGTTAATTTGCTGTTGGGGGAGGAGCCTTTGTGGGAGGGTGTGTATATATAGCCACACAGTATTAGCTTGCTAATTATAGCTTGCTGCTTTTCCAAGACTGCTTACCAAGAGCTGATCTACAAGAGCATTGAGATATTCAGGAGATACTCAGGAGGTAATCTGGAGGTGGATACAATCTAATTTAAAATCTTTCCCCTCTTTACAATGGCAGACCTGGTTCTGTGCAGGAATTGTTGTGCTTTTATTTCAGGTTCCACTCTTCAGAGGTTTGGATACTGTCTGATCTGTAGACAGCTCTCCATAATGCAGCAGGAAATTACCTTTTTGAAATATGAGATTTTAAAATTAACCAATAAACAAACTCAGGCTGAGAACATTGCAATGCCACTGCCACAGAGGCCCCCTAGAATTGGAAGTTGGGTTACTGTAGGTTCTGGTAGACTGAGAGTTGTGGATAGAAGGCATGTCCCACAGTCTGTGGCTCTCCATAATTCATTTGCAGCACTTTCAGAGTGCAAGAGGAACATGGAGGATGGCTCAAGCACAGTGGGTGAGAAACAATCATCTCCCATGCCTAAAGTATGTAAGACTGCAGCCAAAGACAAAAAGGAGAAGGTGAGGATTGATAGTAAGCAGCTGTTGGTGGGCGATTCCATCATAAGAGGTGTGAAGTTTGAGGAGAATGGTGTTGTGAGATGTCTCCCTGGTGCTACCGCTAGCAGGGATAGACGACGGATCCTTAATATTGTTAGGCAAGCAAAGCAGGAAAGGGAAGTGGATGTTATTCTCCATCTTGGGACAAACAATCTGGCTTGCAATGAGGTTTCAAAGGTGAAAGAAGCTTTTCACACACTTGGAAAGGATATACGGGAGGTTGCATCAACTGTTTCATTCTCTGCAGTTTTGCCTGTGCATAACCTTCAGCATGACAGAAAGATGCGCATTAAGGAATTCAATGTATGGCTTGGTGAATGGTGTCTGAACCAAGGGTTTGGCTTTGTGTCTCATGTTAGCTCTTGTTGGAATGGAAAAGAACTGTACAAGAAAGATGGTTTGCATCTTTCTCTCAAAGGAACGAATGTCCTCGGTGAACAGTTCCAGGTATTTGCTAAGAAGCATTTAAACTAGGAAAGGGGGGCAAAAGAGTGATAATCCAGCAGTCCAACTGCCCCCCGGAACAATGCCAGAAGAGGCCAGTAGCACAAAGGTTAAGAAATGACAAGCTCAGAGTCTTGTCTACAAATGCTCGCAGTCTAGGGAATAAGATCAATGAACTTGAGGCTATAATGGCATCTGAGAATATAGATGTAGTGGCTGTTACTGAGACGTGGTTCAAGGGGAGTAATGACTGGGATATATCAATACCAGGGTTCTCTCTATACAGGAAAGACAGAGAAGGCAAGAAGGGGGAGGGGTGACCCTGTATGTGAAAGATAACATAAAATCTAATTTGATACAAGTTAGCGAGAACAATTTAGAGTCAGTTTAGGCTACCGTGCAGCTTGATAATCATAAGGTAACTCGTGTAGGTGTGATATATAGACCACCTAGCCAAGTCAAAGAATTAGATGATCTACTAGTTGAGGAAATAGCTAAAATGACATTGATGGGGGAAGTTATCATTATGGGAGACTTCAATCTTCCAGATGTAAACTGGAAAACCAAAATAGCTAGTTCTGCCAGGAGTACAGATATTCTAAATTCCCTACTGGGATTATCTCTACAGCAAGTAGTGGAGGAGCCAACCCGGAAGGAGGCCATTTTAGATTTAGTATTCACAAATGGGAATTTGGTATCTGATATTACTGTAGGGGAAAGCTTGGGATCTAGTGATCACCAGTCAGTGTGGTTTACTATAAGTACAGTGACTGAGTCACACCACACAAAAACAAAAGTTTTAGATTTTAGAAAAACAGACTTTTCTAAAATTAGATTAGTGGTATACAAGTCCCTATCAGACTGGAACACAGTTTCATTGGAGTCCAGGAGAAATGGGACTACTTAAAAGTGGCACTATTGAAGGCAACAGAAAATTGCATTAGGCTTGTCAGTAAAAGCAAAAAAAGGAAGAGACCACTGTGGTACTCAGCAGAAGTGGCCAAAATCATTAAAAACAAAAAGATAGCTTTTAGGAATTATAAAAAAAAAAAAAACGAGGATGACAGACAAATTTATAAGATTAGGCAGAGAGAGGCCAAACAAGTTATAAGAGCTTCCAAAGCACAGGCAGAAGAGAAATTAGCTCAGTCAGGGAGAAAAGGCCAGAAGGCATTCTTCAGATACATAAATGAAAAAAGGAAACTAAAACAAGGAATTACCAAATTAAAAACAAAAGAAGGAAGGTATATGGAAGAAGATAAAGAACTAGCTGACTGCCTCAATGAATATTTCTGTTCAGTTTTTACAAAGGAAAATGAAGGAGAAGGACCTCAGTTAGGAAAGAAGACTAATGAATCTTTTGATGCATGTGTCTTTACAGAGGAAGAAGTTCTAAGTCAGCTGTCTAAAATTAATACAAATAAGTCACAGGGGCCTGATGGGATACACCCAAAGCTATTAAAAGAGCTCAGCGGTGAACTAGCAAAACCATTAACAGATTTATTTAACCAATCACTGGCAACAGGAGTCGTCCCAGAAGATTGGAAATTAGCAAATGTTGTGCCCATTCACAAGAAAGGTAGTAGGGAGGAATCGGGCAACTATAGGCCAGTAAGCCTGACATCAATAGTGGGGAAATTAATGGAAACCATACTTAAGGAGAGGATTGTGGAACATCTAAAATACCATGGATTGAAAGATGAAAAACAGCATGGGTTTACTTCAGGGAGATCATGTCAAACTAATCTTATTGATTTTTTCGATTGGGTGACTAAAATAATAGATGGAGGAGGTGCAGTAGACATCGCTTATCTAGACTTTAGTAAGGCTTTTGATACTGTCCCACATACACTGCGTGCAGAATTATTAGGCAAATGAGTATTTTGACCACATCATCCTCTTTATGCATGTTGTCTTACTCCAAGCTGTATAGGCTCGAAAGCCTACTACCAATTAAGCATATTAGGTGATGTGCATCTCTGTAATGAGAAGGGGTGTGGTCTAATGACATCAACACCCTATATTAGGTGTGCATAATTATTAGGCAACTTCCTTTCCTTTGGCAAAATGGGTCAAAAGAAGGACTTGACAGGCTCAGAAAAGTCAAAAATAGTGAGATATCTTGCAGAGGGATGCAGCACTCTTAAAATTGCAAAGCTTCTGAAGCGTGATCATCGAACAATCAAGCGTTTCATTCAAAATAGTCAACAGGGTCGCAAGAAGCGCGTGGAAAAACCAAGGCGCAAAATAACTGCCCATGAACTGAGAAAAGTCAAGCGTGCAGCTGCCAAGATGCCACTTGCCACCAGTTTGGCCATATTTCAGAGCTGCAACATCACTGGAGTGCCCAAAAGCACAAGGTGTGCAATACTCAGAGACATGGCCAAGGTAAGAAAGGCTGAAAGACGACCACCACTGAACAAGACACACAAGCTGAAACGTCAAGACTGGGCCAAGAAATATCTCAAGACTGATTTTTCTAAGGTTTTATGGACTGATGAAATGAGAGTGAGTCTTGATGGGCCAGATGGATGGGCCGTGGCTGGATTGGTAAAGGGCAGAGAGCTCCAGTCCGACTCAGACGCCAGCAAAGTGGAGGTGGAGTACTGGTTTGGGCTGGTATCATCAAAGATGAGCTTGTGGGGCCTTTTCGGGTTGAGGATGGAGTCGAGCTCAACTCCCAGTCCTACTGCCAGTTTCTGGAAGACACCTTCTTCAAGCAGTGGTACAGGAAGAAGTCTGCATCCTTCAAGAAAAACATGATTTTCATGCAGGACAATGCTCCATCACACGCGTCCAAGTACTCCACAGCGTGGCTGGCAAGAAAGGGTATAAAAGAAGAAAATCTAATGACATGGCCTCCTTGTTCACCTGATCTGAACCCTGTTGAGAACCTGTGGTCCATCATCAAATGTGAGATTTACAAGGAGGGAAAACAGTACACCTCTCTGAACAGTGTCTGGGAGGCTGTGGTTGCTGCTGCACGCAATGTTGATGGTGAACAGATCAAAACACTGACAGAATCCACGGATGGCAGGCTTTTGAGTGTCCTTGCAAAGAAAGGTGGCTATATTGGTCACTGATTTGTTTTTGTTTTGTTTTTGAATGTCAGAAATGTATATTTGTGAATGTTGAGATGTTATATTGGTTTCACTGGTAAAAATAAATAATTGAAATGGGTATATATTTGTTTTTCGTTAAGTTGCCTAATAATTATGCACAGTAATAGTCACCTGCACACACAGATATCCCCCTAAAATAGCTAAAACTAAAAACAAACTAAAAACTACTTCCAAAAATATTCAGCTTTGATATTAATGAGTTTTTTGGGTTCATTGAGAACATGGTTGTTGTTCAATAATAAAATTAATCCTCAAAAATACAACTTGCCTAATAATTCTGCACTCCCTGTAGAAAGCTTATCAATAAAGTGCAGTCTTTGGGCTTGGACTCCCATATTGTTGAATGGATTAGGCAGTGGCTGAGGGACAGGCAACAGAGGGTTGTAGTCAATGGAGTATATTCAGACCAAGGTCTTGTTACCAGTGGGGTACCTCAGGGATCTGTTCTGGGACCCATATTGTTTAATATCTTTATCAGCGAAATTGCAGAAGACCTCGATGGTAAGGTGTCTTTTTGCTGATGACACAAAGATTTGTAACAGGGTTGATGTTCCTGGAGGGATACACCAAATGGAAAAGGACTTAGGAAAACTAGAGGAATGGTCAAAAATATGGCAACTAAAATTTAATGTTGATAAGTGCAAGATAATGCACCTGGGACGTAAAAACCCAAGAGCAGAATATAAAATCAGTGATACAGTCCTAACCTCAGTATCTGAGGAAAGGGATTTAGGGGTCATTATTTCAGAAGACTTAAAGGTAGGCAGACAATGTCATAGAGCAGCAGGAAATGCTAGCAGAATGCTTGGGTGTATAGGGAGAGGAATTACCAGTAGAAAGAGGGAGGTGCTCATGCCGCTCTACAGAGCACTAGTGAGACCTCATTTGGAGTATTGTGCTCAGTACTGGAGACCATATCTCCAGAAGGATATTAATACTTTGGAGAGAGTTCAGAGAAGAGCTACTAAACTGGTACATGGATTGCAGGATAAAACTTACCAGGAAAGATTAAAGGACCTTAACATGTATAGCTTGGAAGAAAGACGAGACAGAGGGGATATGATAGAAACTTTTAAATACATAAAGAGAATCAACAAGGTAAAAGAGGAGAGAATATTTAAAAGAAGAAAAACTGCTACAAGAGGACATAGTTTTAAATTAGAGGGGCAAAGGTTTAAAAGTAATATCAGGAAGTATTACTTTACTGAGAGAGTAGTGGATGCATGGAATAGCCTTCCTGCAGAAGTGGTAGCTGCAAATACAGTGGAGGAGTTTAAGCATGCATGGGATAGGCATAAGGCCATCCTTCATATAAGATAGGGCCACGGGCTATCCATAGTATTTAGTATATTGGGCAGACTGGATGGGCCAAATGGTTCTTATCTGCCGACACATTCTATGTTTCTATGTTTCTATGTTTCTATATCATACAGTAAACATCCTAAAAAAACAAGGCAAAATTCCATCTCCCAAAAAATGCAAGATTGCACTAGGATAGCACCAATGAACATTACAACTCTTCCACAAATACAAGCTGACACAGCTCTGATGATAGATAGATAGATAGATAGATAGATAGATAGATAGATAGATAGATAGATAGATAGATAGATAGATAGATAGATAGAAAATGCTAGGTGGGACATTATTGGCTACTTTCTGTGCTTTGCCTGGGAGAAGGCATCCTTCAAATATGAGAGACTTGGAGCAGTTTGAAAAAGTTTGGTGTGAAACCATATCATTTTTGGCTTTTTATTCTCAGTTTTTTTGTATGGTTTCAGTACACACAAGGGAAATACACATGTATAACAAAACATGTGTTATTGCAATTATTTTCTGGGAGAAATACTTTAATTTCTGGAAAAATGTCAGGGGTGGTGCCAACACTTTCAGCCATGACTGTAATTAGTGATTATGGTATATTACTGCAGCAGCAACAATATTAAATTTTTAATTTTGAGTGAAAATATGACAGTTACACTTTAAAAGGGTTCACCGAGACTGGGAATTCCTGCTGAGATGGCCAGGCAGGGTGCAAAAAAAAAAAAAAAGTCTCACCTGTCAGGGGCTCTCAGGTCCAGCAGTAAGCTTCCCCATTTTCAGTTCCCACTGGACTGGCAGTGAGATGTACCATGTACATCACTGCTGCCGGCCAATCTGTAGCCTCAGTGGTGATGTGTTCAGGCATGGCACGTGACCGCTGCCACCGCTGATGCCATTGTTTTGTATGTAGACTCGAAGACGGCATGTCACACTTCCAGTGAAACGAGGACTGGAAGAGGAGGAGAAGGGAGCTGGATGCTGGACCAAAGCACCTGTCACAGGTGAAACTTTTTCTTTACCTTTGCATCATGCCCACCCATCTATGCAAGGGTTCCCAGTCTCAGTGAACCTCTTTAAAATAAGGGACTGTCTGTTTCAAATCATGGGAAATTTGGGAGGTATGATCAGAAGAATCAGTATAGATGGAGAATCAGAAGGCCTGTTGGCTTTAGTAGAAACATCTAAAGAAAAAATGACTGTGATTGAATGTGTAGGAAAGATAGATGTGTGATTGAATGTGATTATAATGCTACAAAGCCCCATAACAAAGTCATCCAGACATTTGATTTAGAAATAGAAGATCTCAAGTGCTATAAAAACTGTGGAATGCACTAAACAGGGCTGTGTGCATCCTCTTGTCCATGGCAATGCCTGAGAACTTTGTAAGGAAAATGGAAAAGAAAGAAAAACAAAACAAAGTTAACAATTGAAAAGTACTGTATTGCAGTATTACAGCACACTCATAGCGACATCTTGTGGCCAAACACTAGTCTTTCTAATCATCTCAGTTCAGACACATACTATAACAAAGTAATTGTTAACATTATGCACATCAGTTACGTTTGTTGTTTTCTGGGAACCTGAGAAATTTATACAGATAATTAATTCTACAATGCAAACCTTAAGAGAAGATGTCACTATGTAATGCAGGTTGATATATAGTTTATGGCAAATTATTAATTTAACCCCTTCAGGACCCTGGGATTTTCCATTTTTGTGTTTTCGTTTTTCACTCCCCACCTTCCCATAGTCCTAACTTTTTTATTTTTCCATTTACATAGCCTTATGAGCACTTATTTTTTGCGGGACAGGTTGTACTTTCTAATGGCATGATTTACGGTTGCATACCATGTAGTAGGGAGCGGTAAAAAAAAATCCAAATGGGGTAGAATTTGTAAAAACGCAATTCTGATAAAGTTTTTTTTTTTTTTCTACACTGTACACTATGCTGTAAAATTGACCTGTTATCTTCATTCTCCAGGTCAGTACGGTTCCAACGATACCACATTTGAATAATTTTTCTTGCGTTTTAATACTGAAAAAAAATTAAATAAACCTTTGAGGAAATTCTTTTTTTTTTTCATAACCATATTCTAACCCTTATAACTTTTTTGTAGCTATGTGTACAGGGCTGTGTAAGGGATAATTTTTTGCGGGACGATCTGTTCTTGTCAGTGATACCAATTTTAAGTGTGTGCAACTTTTTGATCACTTTTTATAAAAAAATATTGGGTAGTTGAAGTGACCAAAAAATTGCAAATTGGCCGTTTTATTTTTTTTCCCGCTACGCCATTTGCCGTATGCCATTAATATTGTTATATTTTAATAGTATGGGCATTTTCGCACGCGGCGATGCGCATGATGTTAGTTTTTTTATTGGTTAAGTATTTTATTTATTTTTTTAAGGAAAGGGGGGTGATTTGAAGTTTTATTTATTTTTTCCTATATTTGCAAAAACTTTTTTTTTGACTTTTTATTTGACTTTTTTCAAGTCACCTTGGGTGACAATAACTGGCAATCGTTCGATTGCCCATAGTATTCAGTGATGGCTAAATAGCCATCATTGAAAACTTCAATTGCACTATATCAATACAAGGCTGCCACCTAGTGGCCTGTATTGATATATACATCTAATTGACTCGGAAGCCCGCTTGGGGCTTCGGTCAATTAGATCGTAGTAATAGGTCCCCCGATCTCAGCCGGGAAATGCTGTTACCGGACCGGAAGCGTGTGACTTCCGGTTCCGGACTGCGCAGATGCCGTGGTCACATCTGACCATGGCATCTGAAAGGTAAGATGTATGCGATCAGCCTTATTTAAAATAGCAGAGACCCCGCCGCTAAGGCGCCTGCTGCACGCGCGAGCGGGCGCTATGTTTAGGGATCAGACCCATGACGTACAGGGGTTAAAGCTGCTCTTTAGCTCAGTAGTCAAGTCAGCCATCTTATCAGTGATTCTCTTTAAATACAATGAGCAGGGTATAAAGATAACAATACCCCAGGATCGGGCTATATCTTCATTGTAATGGTTTTTGTCTATTTTTTTTTTTCCTGAAGACGTAAATTTTTTTTAATGTTTTATGTTTTACACTTTCTTTTTATTTACTGGAGCATAACTACTTCATGTTTAATGGGGAATTTTTTCTGCAGGTGTCAGGAGCATCTATGGGGATGACAGTTTTCATGTATTATATTTAGGGATGAGCGAATCAACTTCGGATGAAACATCCGAAGTCGATTTGCATAAAACTTTGTTCTATTAGAATGTATTGGCTCCGATGAGCCGAAGTTATTGCTTTGCGATGTCTCATGAGACTTCGTGCAATAACTTCATAAATTAATTTGTACTGTAAAAAAACATTTCCCGAACTCGGGTTCGGTTCTCTCTTAGCAACCCATTTTGGTCAATGGTGGGATCAAGCTTTTTCAAATGTCGACTTGTAAGACTGAGCTATATAAACTATACAGGCTATACCACAAACAAGCAACATCCAGGTGGAGAACCTGTTGAAACTATGGGATTTAAGTTGGTGGTCCGAAGTCACTGTATGTAGAACAGATACTTCAGGTCGGACTTCTTCATCAGCATCTGGGTCTACCTATTTAAATGTGTTAGATCCAATACTGCAATACGTTGAACAGTACAGGAATGCAGGACCCTAAACCATGTTGTGTCCTTAAGGTGGCTCGCTGCGACAGATCTAGTCGCGGGATCCGCAGGATTATGCTGTGTAGGCACGTAGTGCCACTGTTTAGGACAAGTGGATCTTCTGATCCTTAGCACCCAATTGCAGATGTAGATGTAAAAACGTCTGGTTTCGTTGCAAATATATCCTAAGACTACCTTGCTGTCCATGTAAAACTTAACTTCCTCGATTTCCAGGTTCATTCCTGTTGTTATAAGTTCAGCCAACTCCACTGCAAGCACAGCAGCACAGAGTTCCAATCTGGGTATCGTGTGTTCGTTAAGTGGCGCCAGTTTGGTCCGGCTCATAACAAACCCTGTATGGCATTGTTCTTTGAAGTCTATGGTCTTTAGGTATGCTACGGCTGCAATTGTCTTGACTGAAGCATCGCAGAAGATATACAGTCTTTGCATCTTGACTTCAGTTGATGGCACGGAAGCATAGGGTTGTGCCACGTGAAGGCTGGTCAAAACTTCGAGAGACTTCTTCCAACCTGTCCACAGGCCATTTTTCTCCATGGGAAGTGGATCATCCCAATCAGACGTCTCTGTGGTGAAGTCTCTTAACATCATTTTACCTTGGATGGTAACAGGCGCTACGAATCCCAGAGGATCATATAAGCTGTTTATGGTGGACAGGACTCCTTTGCGTGTGAAGTATTTTTTTTCCTTGCTGATTTGGAAGGTGAATGTGTATTCCTTTAAATCCCAGAGCAAACCGAGGCTCCGCTGCATGGGAAGGGAGTCGGTGCTAAGATCCAAGTCTTTTAGATCACTTTAATGGTCTTGGGGTGAGAAGGCCTCCATTAACTCACGGCTGTTGGAGGCAATTTTATGCAACCTCAAATTAGATAAAGCGAGCATCTCTTGAGCCCTTTTCAGGAGACTGATTGCGGTCTTTTTTGTGAGTGTGGATTTCAAGCAGTCATCCACATAGAAATATTTTCCACAAAGGATCTGACATATGACCCATACTTTGTTTCACACTCTCGGGCTGAATGTCTTAGACCGTAGATAGTGACTGCAGGGGAAGGACTGTTTCCAAAGATGTGCACTCTCATTCGGTACTGTACAGTGTATTCATTGGGGTCGTTGTTACAGTACCAGAAGAACCTCAAGTAGTTTCTATGTTCTTCCTTGACGAGGAAGCAGTGGATCATCTGTTGTATGTTTGCCATGTAATCTCTGCAGAAGCGTAGAAGTACCTCCAGAAGTCTGTTGTTGAGGTCTGGACCAGACAGTAAGACATCATTTAGCGAGACTCCTTCGCACCTGGCGCTTGAGTCGAATACTACTCGTATCTGCCCTGTTTTTTTAGGATGATACACGCCTAATATGGGTAAGTAAGAACACTCCTCGGAGTCTTGGAGCATGGGTGCCATTTCTGCATGGTTGTTCTGGAATATTCTTTCCATGAAGGTAAAGAAATGTTCTCTCGTCTCTGGTGTCCTTTGAAGTTTGTGTTTGAGGGAGATAAATCGACTGTAGACAAGTTCTTTGTTGTTAGGTAAGAGTTGTCTCCTGGGTTTAAACGGTAAAGGTGTGACCCAGCTTTTTGACTTGTCTTTTACTATTCCTTGATCCATGATATCCAAGAACAACCTGTCTTCTATGGACATTGCGATCCTGTTGTCTTCTCTTGTCCTTTGTAAGACTGTGCACCCTAAGTGATATTGCTCACCATCGCAGGCGTGGTCTTCACAGGAGGTATCTGCGAAAGGACAAGGCACAGGAGCACTGTGGGCAATTCTTTTATCAGGAAACTACTGGGACATGGCTGGAATAGGGAAGGACGTCCATTTTTAAGTGTGTTGGTGAGCATACTGTTAACTGAGATCGACTTGTGTGCTCCTCCTAGACAGACGTCTCCTATGATGACCCATCCTAGATCAAGTCTCTGGGCATATGGAGCGTTTTGGGGAATGTTAATCTGTCCTCTATCCTTGTGAATTCATAGTATGTCTCTTCCAAGGAGTAAAACTATCAGGGCTTCTGGGTCCAGTTCAGTATCAGGTGAGCTATATGCCTCAGGTGGGGGTGGTATGCCGCTACCTCTGGTGTAGGTATCTCAGACCGATTGTCAGGTATGTGATTGCACTCCAGTATGATTGGCAGTGACAAGCAGGTCTGACCATCAACAGACTCTACCTTGTACCCAGTTGCTTTCCTCCCCGCCATCTCAACGATACCTGCACATGTCCTTAAGGAGTAGGGAGAACCGGGCCCTGCGATGTTGAAGGTGTCGAAGAAGGTGGATTTTTGAGCAGGACTTCCTTCCTGCAAGTCCTTTACAGATCTCTGTACAGTGAGAAGTGACTACTGCGGTGTCTATGTCCATGTCTATCTGCTTTCCGTCATGCTCCTCTGTCTGGGGTGATACCTGACAGGGTGGTCCAGGGTGTAAAGCCGTGTTGAGTTCTGTGCTACCGAATTCTGTGCATGTCGCACTGACCTTACAGTTCCTGGCAAAGTGCGATGTTGTAGCGCAGCACCTGAAGCAGATGTTGTTTTCGTTGAGGAATTCTTTGTGGTCCTCTAAGGACTTCTCCCTGAAGGCTCTGCACTTTAGTAGAGGATGTGGTTTCTTGTGCAGGGGGAATTGTTTGGTAAGATCTTTGGGTATGTTCTCGTCTTGAGAAGACTTAAACGGCCTGTATGAGGTTTGACACCAGGAGTAGAGGGACATGACAATGTAAAGTTGAGTTGAGCGGACACCTGGATGTTCATGTTCGCCGGGTTCGGCCGAACTTCAGGTCAAAGTTCGAGTTCAGGAGCCGAACTTGATCTGAACTTGACCCCGGACCCCATTAAAGTCAATGGGGACCAGAACTTAACTTAACATGGTTATAACGGAAAATAATACTATTAGCTTTTTCAGATCTGAGTGAAAACTCCAATCCGATGGCATATTCTAACACAGAGGCGTTCCCATGGTGATGGGGACGCTTGAAGTTAAAATATACCATCGGATTGGAGAAAACTCCAACCTATTGGTATATTCTAACACAGAGGCGTTCCCATGGTGATGGGAACTCACCTCTGAGAGGGCGCTGCCATCCGCGGCACCTGAGGGGTTAATTGCACGGGTGGCAGCTCCCTGTCAGAGGTTGGGTGCCAGGAATGTTTCTACAATGTTTGCATTGGTGGGCAGTGCGCCATCCCCCCCTCCCCGGTATTAAAATCATTGGTGGGCAGTGCGTCCTCCCCCCTCCCCAGTATTAAAATCATTGGTGGGCAGTGCGCCCTCCACCCCTCCCCAGTATTAAAATCATTGGTGGGCAGTGCGCCCCTCCCCAGTATTAAAATCATTGGTGGGCAGTGCGCCCCTCCCCAGTATTAAAATCATTGGTGGGCAGTGTGCCCTCCCCAGTATTAAAATCATTGGTGGGCAGTGTGCCCTCCCCAGTATTAAAATCATTGGTGGGCAGTGTGCCCTCCCCCCTACCCAATATTAAAATCATTGGTGGGCAGTGTGCCCTCCCCCCTCCCCGGTATTAAAATCATTGGTGGGCAGTGCACCCTCCCCCCCTCCCCAGTATTAAAATCATTGGTGGGCAGTGCGCCCTCCACCCCTCCCCAGTATTAAAATCATTGGTGGCCAGTGCGCCCTCCACCCCTCCCCAGTATTAAAATCATTGGTGGGCAGTGCGCCCCTCCCCCCACCTGACAGAGGTGTGTCTCCATCACCATGGGAACACCTCTGGTTTAGAATATACCATCGGATCTGAGTTTTCTCCAATCCGATGGTATATTTTAACTTCAAGCATCCCCATCACTATGGGAACGCCTCTGTATTAGAATAAAATAACCCGAACACTGAACCCGAACCCGGACTTCAGTGAAAAAGTCCGGGTTCGGGTCCGTGTACTAAAAAACGTAAAGTTCGGTACAAACCCGAACTTTACAGTTCAGGTTCACTGTTGAGTAACAAAGTCTACAAACACCACAAAGGGGGTTGGGAATGGTACATTATGAAACTGTTTATAATGGTAACCATGCGTGATCCACTTCTCTTGTAGGTTATAAGGGAGTTTTTGGACAATCGGATTGACACCTCTGGCGGTGTCCAGGAATGCTAGCCCCAGCAGATCTTCTGCCTGAGCAACCTGTACCTCTATCAACAAGTCACTGAGTTCCCTGAGCTTCTGGTAACCCCTACCCACTATTCTGGGAAAATTATCAATTCTCTTATATAAAGCATTTTCTATAGCTTCTATTGACCCATAACACTCATCAAGTCTTTCCCACACCATCTTTAGGCCTTTGCCCAGATAGTTTATGTTAATGTCTCTGATTCTTTTGGCATGTTCAGCAGACTCGGTTCCAAGCCACTTTACCAAGAGATCTAACTCCTCACTATAGGAAAGATCTAAATCCCTTATGGCATTCTGGAAGGAGGCTCGCCATGCCCTGTAGTTCTCGTGGCGATCAGTGAACTTTATAAGTCCTTTGGTAACCAGCTCCCATTTGGGAAAGAACTTAGCGAAGTCCACAGCAGCCTGGTTAGCGCCGATACTACCCGGTGTGCTGTTGTTATGCTGCGTGTGTGATGTATCAGCATATCTTTTAGGGCTTTGTGGCTTAGTGAAGTCTGTATAATACCATTCTGACGCGAAGGTTGTCCCTTTAAGTCAAAGTGAAAGTTGTAGCTTTCGTTCTGTAGGGCGGTAGTTGTGGTCAGCATCGTTTTGTCGCATACTGTCCTGCTCGATGTACTGTGGTTCAAAGTAGGATCTTTGACACTCTGAATAGGCTTACTGATATTCTGGATCATAGTCATCATCTTCTTTGGGATGCTCATGGACTTATTCTGAGACACGCTGTGTTGGATCTTGTTCATCTAGGTCTGGCCCAAGTACTTGGCTATGTTTCTCAGATTCGGGGAACTCCAAGGCTTCTAGGAACTCTGCTTTGGTCACTGCGGCTGCTGCTTCTTTCTCTGCGCAGAGTTTTTCCAGTGACGCTTGCAGGAATGCTGTCTCTTCTTCCAGTGATGTTTGCAGGCATGCTGTCTATTCTTCCAGTGACGCTTGCAGGTGTGCTGTCTCTTCTTCCAGTAACGTGCTCTCTCTTTTTCTTTTGATGCTTGTAGGCGTGCTCTCTCTTTCTTTAGTTGCATCTCTTGTGCAGGAAAGGAAGACATTACTTTTGCAGCCTCACCTTCTGCACTGGTGAGCAGCTTTTTCTTTTATTGAGGACTTGCTAGAGCAGCTTGCTCGTGATCTGGTCCTGTATGATGATGCCTGGCTATCGGACATTGTGTGCCTTTTGCTGGCTGCTTAATGCCTCTGTGTGGACTCAGTCTATGTATAAACGTACTTCATCATGGTCTGGATCGTACTGCACTTGCTAGGGTCAGCACTCTCATTTCTTGTGACTGTATGGCAGCCGCTACAATCTTGTACGCATGTCTTCTTACACCTTCACACAGTGTGCAATCTGACATTCAGCATAAACCATTCCTGTCTTCCAAATAAGAGGACTGGTATTTGTAGTCTAACTTGTTTATTGATCAACAGGTTGTACTCTCTGTGCGGTGCGCGTGAGTAAGAGATTGTACAAGTGAAATTGATTGATAAAACAGGATTGTTGATTGGCATAGCAGGATTGTTTGGTAAAACTACAAGAATACAAATAGCATGTATAAATATAACGTATAAAATAGCATGTACTGTAACATTTGCATAACACTGAAGCACATGGTAAAATGGCTGCCTATACATAAGACTACATGTCTAACTAACAGTAGTAACAACTCCCTGAGTAACAATTACGATTAGCTGAACAGCTCTGCAACACACAATATCCCTAAAACAAAGGTAGATTTCTCACCAGATATGCTTTTACAGGGATGGTGGAGTTTAGGAAAGAGATATGCAGAAGGACAGCTCTGCTGATGGGTCCTGGTGACTGGAGACTTCTCTTTGCCAGGATGCTTTGCCCTCTCACAATGTTTTGCATCACCCACAATGCAGTAGTCTTTGGAACAGGAAAAAAAAGTGTAATACAACTTAACACCTCTAGATGGTGCTATAACTACACTAATCACTACAGAAATAACAAAACTGACGCAGACGTGATCTGCAATGATTCTTAAACTCTGCTGGGCAGAATATGTAGAAACCTTCTTTCCTCTAGACGCAGAGGGTTAAAAGGCATTTGATAAATAATGGTGGTGAATTAAGTTCAGGCACACTACCAGCAGGGCATAGTGTTCTCCCTTTGACTAGAGGGTAGAAACATGACATTCATTTCTTCCAATCCTAGTAATAGTTAGCCGGTTTAAATGCAAGTGGATATGAACAATTAACAGTAACAATTAATATAATGACTATTATTATTAAAGAGATTATCCCATTGTTAATATAAAAAATCAAAATCATGCATAATCTAGTATAAGACAACCTTTTTCTAACAAAGCTAGAACCAGTCCTGTAACTCAAATGGATCCAGAGATCTCCCCATTCATTTCTCCACTTGTTCTGCTAGATTTATTTCAAGATATCAGCTTAGGGGATGGGTCCAGTCTTATGGGGTGTGTCCTTTCTGCTGCAGCTGGTGGCAGTGGCAGGATGGAGCTGAGCATGTGCTTCTGTCTCAGTGGGCAGGACAGAGAAATTTGAAAAAGAGCAAACAGCAGATGACACTATACAGATTTTAGTAACTCTATAAAATTTTTATTTACATCCAATTACAAAAGTATTCAGATCCAGGTGCTGGTTTAAAAAGTATTTTTCCTTTAACTGGCTTAGAGGAGGATGTTTAGAGAGAGCATGTGTATATATATATATATATATATATATTCATTTGTATAGGCATATCCGACTTCTCATTCATTATCTGTGTATAATGTATCCATTTGTATGAAGGGTAGGGCTGGCATCTGTGGTGCAGCGCTTGGTGGCTGTTTGTTGGGGCAGCTGGAAACGAAGTTGAAAATAGATTATGACAGAGTATTTGTAAAGAGACAGCATTTGTTTCTAGTCAAACATTCCATAATATAGTGACATAACTACATATATATAAATATTACTGAATCATTAAAATAAATAATTGTACTAAATATTATGCCTTTACAGAAGGAAGTAAAATTCAAAAAGCACATGCAAGTGGAAATTAGTACTTAGTTTGAATAATAGTAATGATAATGGCCTTAATAGGTTAAAATCCTAATATGTATATATCCTAATCCTGATCTGTATAGTTAATGTAATAGTCTGACCACAAGGTGTAGCTGTTCTCCAGGTTATATGACCTAACTGTGGCTCAATTAAGTGACGATAATGCAGTCTTTAAAGGTAAGGATAGTGGAGTACAGTATTAGAATATCTAAGAGTTCAATTTTTATAATTTGGTATATTTAAGGATAAAATGAATACCCCATGTATTGTAGCTTAGCTGCTAACAGAAATTAGTTGCAGAGCTAGTGCTACCCCATCACACAAAAAAATAAAATCATCAATGTACATCAATCTACTGAAAAACACTATATGATGACTGTAGATGAGAAAAGACCAACTGTGCTCATTGTCAAATTCCCCCATTAAAAAGTTAGCATAATCTGGTGTGTGGTACCCATAGCGGTACCAAGGTGCTGATTTCAAAGTGCCTGTATATAATGTAAATAACTTAAAGAATAAGTCGGTTTTAATTTATGCATCACCCTATATATTTAAAAAATCAAAACTAAGTTTTGAATATATTCCTTGATGACAGTGTCAGCAACAAGCACTGCTTTTACTGGCAAAAATATCTTCGGCTGCAGTCCAGGGGCATATACAGATTAAATTTGCGATAGAGTAAAGGACTTTCTTTTCCGTCCTGCATAATGGAAACTAGACGGATCCGTTCTGCTTGCCCATAGACCTCTATCAGAAGGATCACAATGGAATACCTCTAAAGGTTTCCGTTTTGAATTCCGTCTTACGAGTTCCATTATTTTCCATTATTTTCATGTTATAACAGAAAGCAATAACGGAATTCATAATGTGGATGTGAACTCGCCCTTATCTGACAGTAGTGGCATACTTTACATAGTGGCAGACCGAGGGGTGCCCCAGGCGCAAAGGGTTGAAGCGGCGCCCGGGCAGTTGATTTGTAAAGGTGACGCAGGGAGGTGAGTAAATGACCGATCTGGAGACAAAAGGGCAAACACTGTAAAGAAAATGACCAAAGGGTGAAAAATAAAAGGGGACATGACAAGTTAGACAGAGAGCTGTGAGGAGAATAGAGAGATTACAGGCCGCCATAAACAGCACTTCCGCTGTGCTGGTGATCACAGCCACTTTAGTAATAATATGATGTTGGTAGAAAAGGATTTCATGTCATTGGCACTATATTCCGTTCACTCCATCAGATTCTACACAGCAGAGATTGTATGTGGCCTCCAGTTCCTCCATGGATACAACATTGTCCACCGGTAAGAAGAACTTCCTCACATCTCCCTAGTTCCTTGTAATAATGGAAGTAATGCACCCAGCTTTCCCAAAGTCCTACTATCCCATGTCTCCTGTGTCACTGCCTCACTGGACAGATTTGCCATTCTCTTTTCTTCATGTGTCATCTTATTTCATTACAGAGATACTGTATAAAGCCAGAGAACATCATGCTGGATGGAGATGGACACATCCGTATCATAGACCTGGGACTAGCCCAAGATGGCGTCACCACCTCCAATAAGACCAGTTGAGTGACGGGCACATGTGTATATGGCCCCTGAGGTATTTGTATTAATGGAGTATGACAGCAGTTGATTGGGGGAGCCTGGGGATTGCAGTCTCCAGGATGTTGTCAGGATGCTCCCCATTTTAGTATGGCCCCCATCACGAAAGAGGTGTACAAATCCATCACCAGAGCCAAGCCAGATATCTCATATTGGCTGGACACTGATGTACAACACCTTATTAAAAGAAAACCTGTGTAAAAATGCTGAGAGGTGGCTGGGGGTGTATCAGAACATTAGAGACCATCCATTCTTTAACACCATCAGCTAGGAGGAACTGGAGGAGAGGACAGCACTGCTGCCATGTATATCATTCAAGTAGCTCTGGAGAACACAGATCTGCTGTGGCCAGAGGACACGACACTCCTTCACCCATGGCTGGATTCTCCTAAATGTCACCAAGCTTTTTCTGGTAAGATCCACCTCCTTTAGGGATGATGTAAACAGTATCACCTCTGTGGTCATTATCATTTTTCCTCTGGACCTGGTATCAGGCAGGACATGAGGTTGTATAATAATGCTGCTCCATGTTACCTACAATGATGATATAATGGAGACATTACTCATCAGTATGTTACTCCCTGTACTGGCAAATATACAGTTGCAAGAAAAAGTATGTGAACCCTTTGGAATGATATGGATTTCTGCACAAATTGGTCATAAAATGTGATCTGATCTTCATCTAAGTCACAACAATAGACAATCACAGTCTGCTTAAACTAATAACACACAAAGAATTAAATGTTACCATGTTTTTAATGAACACACCATGTAAACATTCACAATGCAGGTGATAAAATGAATGTGAACCCTTGGATTTAATGACTGGTTGAACCTCCTTTGGCAGCAATAACTTCAACCAAACGTTTCCTGTAGTTGCAGATCAGACGTGCACAACGGTCAGGAGTAATTCTTGACCATTCCTCTTTACAGAACTGTTTCAGTTCAGCAATATTCTTGGGATGTCTTGTGTGGATCGCTTTCTTGAGGTCATGCCACAGCATCTCAATCGGGTTGAGGTCAGGACTCTGACTGGGCCACTCCAGAAAGCGTATTTACTTCTGTTTAAGCCATTCTGTTGTTGATTTACTTCTATGCTTTGGGTCGTTGTCCTGTTAAAACACCCATCTTCTGTTGAGCTTCAGCTGGTGGACCGATGGCCTTAAGTTCTCCTGCAAAATGTCTTGATAAACTTGGAAATTCATTTTTCCTTCGATGATAGCAATCCGTCCAGGCCCTGACGCAGCAAAGCAGCCCCAAACCATGATGCCCCCACCACCATAATTCACAGTTGGGCTGAGGTTTTGATGTTGGTGTGCTGTGCCTCTTTTTCTCCACACATAGTGTTGTGTGTTTCTTCCAAACAACTCAACTTTGGTTTCATCTGTCCACAGAATATCTGTCCACAGAATATTTTGCCAGTACTGCTGTGGAACATCCAGGTGCTCTTGTGCAAACTGTAAACGTGCAGCAATGGGTTTTTTTTGGACAGCAGTGGCTTCCTCTGTGGTATCCTCAAATGAAATCCATTCTTATTTAGTGTTTTACATATCGTATATTTACTAACAGGGATGTTAGCATATGCCAAAGACTTTTGTAAGTCTTTAGCTGACACTCTAGGATTCTTCTTCACCTCATTGAGCAGTCTGCGCTGTGCTCTTGCAGTCATCTTTACAGGACAGCCACTCCTAGGGAGAGTAGCAGCAGTGCTGAACTTTCTCCATTTATAGACCATTTGTCTTACCATGGACTGATGAACAGCAAGGCTTTTGGAGATACTTTTATAACCCTTTCCAGCTTTATGCAAGTCAGCAATTCTTAATCATGGGTCTTCTAAGAGCTCTTTTGTGCGAAGCATCATTAACATCAGGCAAGTCTTCTTGTGCAAAGCAAACCCAGAACTGGTGTGTGTTTTTTATAGGGTAGGGCAGCTGTAATCAACACCTCCAATCTCATCTCATTGATTGGACTCCAGTTGGCTGACACCTCACTCCAATTAGCTCTTGGAGATGTCATTAGTCTAGGGGTTCACATACTTTTTCCACCTGCACTGTGAATGTTTACATGGTGTGTTCAATAAAAACATGGTAACATTTAATTCTTTGTGTGTTATTAGTTTAAGCAGACTGTGATTGTCTATTGTTGTGACTTAGATGAAGATCAGATCACATTTTATGACCAATTTGTGCAGAAATCCACATAATTCCAAAGGGTTCACATACTTTTTATTGCAACTGTATGCAATAGAGGTGTCATTCTAATAATCCAATCCACAAATGATCCGCAGCACTCCTTATCGTATCAACATGCAAAGCGGGTTTATTCACCAAACAAGCATCATTACAGAGAAACGTTTCGACTCTAGTGAGTCTTTTTCTATTCTAATAATCCAGCTGGTTGAACACCAGGTCCAGACAGTATTTATGCTTACATATAATGATGGTGATTTCCCTGGAGTTGTCTGCTCCTTCCCGTCATTCATTCTAATTGCTCTTGACAATCACTATGTCTCTGCTTCTACTTAGGATGATGAGAAGATCCAAACTGTGAAGGGATGCACGACGATCTGATGGCCTCCCCCTACACATATCTATACATTTATTTATTACTTATTTTACTTACTTATATAGTGCTAACATATCTCACAGAGCTTTGCAGATATAATCATTACTTGCTGTCCCCAGTGGGCCTCACAATCTAAGTTCCCTATCAGTATGTCTTTGGAGTCTGGGAGGAAACCCACACAAACACAAGGAGAACATACAAACTCCAATTCCTAGTACAAACTCATAGTAACAATATATTTTGGGAAATTTGCAGAAATTTACACTTTCATATCTGATCAGAATAGGTCAGGGGAGCACCCAGGAATTTTGTTTAGGGGGGGTCCGAAAGGCAAAAAAATGTGGCATGTGTAGTGCGCTGTGCTAATTAAATTTTTCAAAGACCCCTTTATATTAAAAAATGCAGGGAAAGGGTGTAGTGTGTTGCGCTGATTCTTTAATTGGCGATTCTAAAACCCTGGCAAACCCTGGCAGGAAAATCAAATATTTTGGCCCCGCCCATTATTGAAAGCCCCTCCTACATATAATAGGCCACTCCCAACAAACACTGTACAGCTGACATTCTATAGTTGCGGCCTGTCTCTACACATCATACGGAGAGAGGGGGAGGTCTGTCCTGGCTGCACTGCCTGCTTCACATTATACAATAGACAGCCGGCTACAGCCAGGAAGCTCCTCCGCTCTCCTCCCTCCCCTGATCCTGCTCAAGGCTTGTGGTTCCCCCACCATCTGTCACCCGCCCGTGGCCTGCTGCCCCCCTTGACCGTCTTCACCCAGCTCTGAATTCTCCTTCTGCAAATGGCAGGGGGAGGAGCCGGAGCATCTCCTCTCCTACATAGCGCCCCATACCTCTTACATCCAGTGATGTCACCTTTGTTGTAGATGTTCTCTTTCCTCATCTTCTCCATTCAGACCAGACCGCCATGATGATTTTTCAGCCATCTCCCGTCTCTGCAGAGATTGACAAACAGACATTAGTTTCCCACATTTCCATCATCTTCACATCTTCTGAACACCCTTTCCTGCCACCCCCAATACTGTGCCCGCTGTGCCCCCAATACTATACTGCAGAAACAGTCCCCCTGGAAATACTACTACCACACAGATAGTGCCCCCCTCAACAATTATTGGCACACAGTGCTCTAAAAAAATAACTGCGCCCAGACACTAATAGTATAAAGATAATGTCCCCCAAAAATTATTGTGCTAAGCTGATACTGTGTCAGGGTGCCCCCCAAAGTAACAGGGCTCCCCAAAATAGAAATAATTCTCTGCCAGAGCACACTTAGTATTAATAATGCCCCTATAGTGCCCATACTAGTAATCATGTTCCTCATAGCCCCCCAGTATTAGCAAAGCTCTGCATAATACCTCCTAGTACTAATAATTCTCCCTACAATATGACAGTACATGAAATACCCCCACTTAGTGCCCGCTGTTGAGCTAATGTCCCCATAATGTATGCCAGTATAAAATACCCCTATATAGTGCCCCAGTAAATGCCCTCATAGTGCTCCTCTCCCCCTTCTCCATAGTGTCCCCCATAATATGCCAGTAAAAAATGCCCCTTCTAAGTGCCACCATATGCCCCAATAGTGCTCCACTCCCCCATAGTGCCGCTCTCCCCTATAGTGCCTACCATAATGTGCCAGTAAAAAAATGCCCCCTTAGTGCCACCAGATGCCATAACGCCCCCATAATGTGCCAATAAGAATAAAGGCCCCTTTAGAGCCCCCACTTCCCCTTAGTGCCCCCAAATAATGCCCCTATAGTGCCACCAGATGCTCCATAGTGCCATTCTCCCCTATAGTGCCCCCATAATATGTCAATAAAAAAAAGCCCCTTTAGACCCGCCAGATGCCCCCATAGTGCTCCTCTCCCCCATGGTGCCGCCCCATAATGTGCCAGTAAAAAATGCCCCTTCAAAGTGCCACCATATGCCCTAATAGTGCTCCACTCCTCCATAGTGCCGCCCTCCCCTATAGTGCCTCCCATAATGTGCCAGTAAAAAATGCCCCCTTAGTGCCACCAGATGCCATAATGCTCCCATGTGCCAATAAGAAAAAAAGGCCCCTTTAGAACCCCCACTTCCCCATAGTGCCCCCAAATAATGCCCCTATAGTGCCACCAGATGCCCCATAGTGCCGTTCTCCCCTATAGTGCCCCCATAATGTGTAAAAAAAAAAAGCCCCTTTAGAGCCCCCATAGTGCTCCTCTCCCCCATGGTGCCCCCCAAATAATGCCCCTATAGTGCCACCAGATGCCCCCTAGTGCCGTTCTCCCCTATAGTGCCCCCCCATAATGTGTAAAAAAAAAAAAAAAAACCTTTAGAGCCCCCATAGTGCTCCTCTCCCCCATGCCCCCCCCCCATAATGTGCCAGTAAGAAGTGCGACCTAAAAAAAAAAGTACCACCAGATGCCCCATAGTACCGTTCTCCCCTTTAGTGCCCCCATAGTGCCAGATCCCCCCCTCCAAAAAAACAAAACTAAAAAAAAATACACTGATACTTACCTCCATCAGCAGAGATGCGATGCAGGTCCTCCAGCCTGTGTCCCTGCTGTGTGCTGCCCGGCTCAGGCGCGTGATGATGACGTCATCTCGTCTGAGCCGGCCTCTATTAGGCTGCAGGCATTAGTGCCTGCGGCCTATCAGAAGAACAGGGGAGGGACACACCTCTCCCTCCCCTGCCGCAGCACAGCACAGGCATCTGTATCGCTGTCCTAAGGACGGCGATACAGATGGATTAGATATGGAGATGAGCGCTCATCTCCTAGTACTCCCACTTATAATGAGGAGAATTGGCTCATTCTTCAAGTTTTTTTTTGTCTTACTCCAGATCAGTGGCGTAGCATGGGGGAAGGCGGGGGCCATTGCCCAGGGCGCCAAATTGCAGGGGGCGAAAGGCAGCAGGCATTTCAAGGAGGGCCATTCCGTTCTGCCTCATAGGCTTCAGGCCAGGCCTGAAGCCTATGAGGCAGTAGAACGGCGCAGGAGATCGCAATTACCTCACCGTGACCTCCTGCATCGGGTTTCGCGAGATGACTGATGACGCGGCGCAGGAGGGCACTGTGATGTGTTCCTGACCGCCTGGGCCGGGATGACACAAGCAGTGATGGAGTGAGGAAGAGAGGCGAGTTAGTATTTTTTTGTGTAACGAACCTAAGGCAGGCCATACTGGGGGCACTATGGAGGTAGGGGGCATTATCAGTATAAATAGAAGAAAAAACTAAGAAGTCAGTTATATATTATACAGAGGGGCCACATTATATATTATACAGAGAGGGCCAGTATATACATTAATTTTACAGAAGGGCCATTATATATTATAATTATACAGAGGGGCCTGTGTAATATTAGGATATATAATGGTTGCCTCTGTATTATTAGTACATATAATGGCCCCCTCCGTATTATTAGTACATATAATGGCCCCCTCCGTATTATTAGTATATATATATATATATATATACTGCCCGCCTCTGTATTATTAGTATATATAATAGCCCCTCTCTATTATTAGTATATATAATACCCCGCTGTATTATACAAGAATGGGAGAGCATTCCTATTTCTAAACTTGAGAAACTGGTCTCCTCGGTCCCCAGACGTCTGTTGAGTGTTGTAAGAAGAAGGGGAGATGCCACACAGTGGTGAAAATGGCCTTGTCCCAACTTTTTGGGGATTTGTTGACACCATGAAATTCTGATTCAACATATTTTTCCCTTAAAATTTTAAATTTTCTCAGTTTAAACTTTTGTTCCGTGATTTATGTTCTATTCTGAATATTTTTTGGAATCCGGTTTGTATATAATGCCCCCTCTGTATTATTATAATATATAATGGATCCTCTGTATTATTAGTATATATAATAGACCCTCTGTACAGGGGCGTACATAGAAATCACTGGGCCCCATAGCAAGAATCTGAATTGGGCCCCCTAACCCCGCCCACTACCCACCCCTGGTCCATCCCACCTCCTGTCCTGGCTCCTCCCCTGCCACCCCCCCCCCCCATTTGCCAATTAAGAAATGTATACATACATTCGTACGTATTCGTACTGACCCAGAGAATGAAGGGCACAGGTCATTTTTGCGGCAAAGGGAATGTCGTAGGAACAAAACCCTGTGGTATCTGAATCTATGGGACTACTGTGGATATTCCATAAAAGTTTTATCTGCAGTCCTATGTAACATTGCAAATAACATAGTGATAACTCCCTGAGTACAGATAATGTAGTAGAGGCCACCTGTAGTCCTATGTAACACCACAGATAACACAGTGATAGCTCTCTGAATACAGATAACACAGTGATGGCTCTCTGATTACCGAAAATGTAGTAGTGTTACCTGCAGTCCTATGTAAAACCACAGATAACACTAGTGATGATAATGTGGTAGTGTTACCTGCAGTCCTATGTAAAACCACAGATAACACTAGAGTAGATCATGTGGTAGTTTTACCTGTGTCCTTAGTGTTCCTCCCTGTGTCTCTTCCACGGAATCCATGCTGGCGGCGCTGCCTCCTCTTCCATCTTCTTGCTCCGCGCAGAACGTCCTGATGCAGCTGCGTCAAGACATAGGAACACTGTGGGCATGGTGATGGTGACACAAACGCAGACACACACACATACATACCTGTCTGCTTTGGTAAAGCCGGGCATAGATGGGCTATGTCAGGTTTTAGCAGAGTGGGCACAGGACAGTGGACACAGGGCGCGATATGTATGCGAGCATAGCTGAACGAGTGCAGGGTCGGAGCCCGCATACACATCGCTCCTCCTGCCTGTGTCCACTGTGCTAAAGCCAGCCTATCCCCCACATCTTAACCCCTTTGCTACCAGCGCCATTTTGTCATCACTTCTCTTACCCCAAACCCCTTTAACTCTTTGCTGCTGATGCTGAGTGTGCACATAGTCACCAATCATAACCCCCCCCCCCCTCCCAAAGGTGACTGATGTGTTGGGGGATGGGTGGCTTGGGGGAATGTGATTGGTGGCTATGTGCACACTTAGCATCAGCAGCAAGGGGTTTCCTGAGTCCTCTATGAGCCCCTCCAACCCCTAATGCCCCCCAAAATTCTCAGGACAGTGTGCTTTCCTCCTACTTCTCTACCCCCTGGGCATTTTGGGGGGCATTAGGGGTTGGAGGGCTCATAGAGGACAGTGTGCTTTCCTCCTATTACTCCACCCCCCTTGGCATTTTGGAGGGGCATTAGGGGTTGGGGGGACTCATGGGGGGAGGCTCATAGAGGACAGTGTAGGAGGAAAGCACACTGTCCTCTATGAGCCTCCCCTCCCTCCCTAGGAGTTCTCTTGCTGGCATTATCCCTTCCCATAGACAACACAACCACCAACCAATCAATCAACAGACCAGCTTCCGTGTCTGGTCAGGAGCGGGCAGTCCTTCAGTCTGGCCTTCACTCACTAGTGTCACTGCACTTGCTGTCGCCGGGAAACGGCAGGGCAGTGGCAGATGACTTTTTCAGCATGGCTTTGCAGGGGGCCGTGTGCGTCGCCTACTTGCCTTGCATGCTCACGCACTCTGTATGTATGAGCAGCGCCTTGCAGCTCCTGCTGCCTGCAATACACTGGCCAATCAGCAGCTGCCTCCTTGCGCTGATTGGCCAGTGTGAACCAAAACACGCCCACAGCCCGGCCGGATGAATTAAGAGGCAGGTCAGACAAGACTGCAGACGCTGGGGAAGGGGAGGGGGGGGGAAAGGGGGGGGGGAAGGGGGGAGAAGGGGGTCTGGGGTGCGGGTGCCGCCGATCAAACGCAAGTGCCGAGGGCCCGCTGCGCCTGCACCACAAGTCTGTGTACTGTCTAAAATAAACTAAGGGGACGGGGCCTTCTGTGTGCTCCGGGCCCCTCTGTGCTGCGGGCCCCATAGCAACGGCGTGGTCTGCCTATATTGGCGGTACGCCACTGCCTCTGTATTATTATAATATATAATGGCCTCTTCTGTATTATTAGTATATATAATGGCTGCCTCTGTATTATTAGTACATATAATGGCCCCTCTGTATTATTATAATACATAATGGCCCCCTCTGTATTATTAGTATATATAATAGCCCCCTCTGTATTATTAGTATATATAATGGCCCCTCTGTATTATTAGTATATATAATAGCCCCCTCTGTATTATTAGTATATATAATAGCCCCCTCTGTATTATTAGTATATATAATGGCCCCTCTGTATTATTAGTATATATAATAGCCCCCTCTGTATTATTAGTATATATAATAGCCCCCTCTGTATTATTAGTATATATAATGCCCCCTCTGTATTATTATAATATATAATGGCCCCCTCTGTATTATTAGTATATATAATAGCCCCCTCTGTATTATTAGTATATATAATAGCCCCCTCTGTATTATTAGTATATATATAATGGCCCCTCTGTATTATTAGTATATATAATAGCCCCCTCTGTATTATTAGCATATAAAATAGCCTCCTCTGTATGTTTATGTTATGGAGATCTATTACCTACAATATCCGAACGGCGATTGGGGCGATCTCATAAAGCAGAGTACATCGACAAACTAAGAATATCCTAGTTAGCCTAGATGCTAACAAGGTCTTCAATCGAGTGTCATGGAGATATCTACAGGAAATCCTCCGGTTACGACACTTTGGCCCCATGTTCTGTACTGCTGTCCAGATGATGTACCATAATCCCCGCTCTACAATATGGGTTAACTCTTTTTGCTCCTCCTCATTTGAAGTGGGCAGAGGAACGAGACAGGGATGGCCATTATCCCCACTGTAAGGCTACTTTCACACTAGTGTTTTCACTGGATCCGGCAGGGTTCATCAAAAACGCTTACGTTACTGATAACACAACCAGCTGCATTCGTTATGAATGGATCCGGTTGTATTATCTTTAACATTGCCAAGACGGATCCGTCATGAACTCCACTGCAAGTCAATAGAGGACGGATCCGTTTTTTTATTGTGGCAGAGAAAACTGATCCATCCCCATTGATTTGCATTGGGGTTATGCCATCTTGCTCCGCATCCCAGGACGAAAAGCAAACTACAACATGTT
Source organism: Bufo bufo (assembly GCF_905171765.1). NCBI lineage: Eukaryota > Metazoa > Chordata > Amphibia > Anura > Bufonidae > Bufo > Bufo bufo. The sequence continues at coordinate 411,335,481 of NC_053393.1, read as the reverse complement.
GCGGTTTGCTCTACGGTATGGGAACGTAACTAAACGAAACAGAATGCATTTTGGAGCATTCCGTTCTGTTCAGTTCAGTTTTGTCCCTATTGACAATGAATGGGGATGGATCTCAATACCGGAAAACTAAAACTCTAGTGTGAAAGTAGCCTTATTTAATTTAGCCCTAGATCCTTCAATTAGAGTCCTACAATCGCTCCCTTTATTCCATGGTATTCATACAGGACCAGTTGAAATTATCAGCCTTTGCTGATGACATATTATTATTCACCTCAAACACGCGTCAGGCTATCCCAGAGATAATGTCAGTTATAGTATCTTTTACCCATAGCTATGTATGTCAGTGTCACTGAGACATCATTTACTATTGCCGTCATTGCGTGCCAGAGCTTGGGGACAAGAGAGAGAAAACAAAGAGATAACAAGTTTTCCTAAAAAATGATGAGTCCTAGGAGGCTAAAGGGGGTTATATACCAACTTTCAGGGCAATTGGAGCAACCGATTCAGGTCCAAATTGAAATTTTTTTAAAATTTGGCGAACCGGACCCGAAACGATATTGACTGGTTCACTCATCTCTAGTAAATTTAGAAGAAAAAAACTATCCAAGGAGGAATTAATAAAAATCAACTTTAGAGTAAAAAATAATTTATGGCACAACCCCTTTAATGCAAAACCACAAGAAAATGAAGATGAAAGTGTAATTGTCATTTCAACTTTTTAAAAAATGTGTAGGCACAGTCATGTTGACATTTAAAAAATGCTTTATTAGGGAAATATCTATAATTTTATTTAACACATGCCTCTAATGTGTCCCCTGGGCGTAGCTAAGGAAAATCTATTTTCAGCATTTTACTGAGCACTGAATACAGCTTTCTGCAAGATGCAGAGACGGGCTTCTCAGCTTCCCTCTGCTCTGTCTGCCACAGCAACTGCCTCCCTATGTGTAACTAACCTACACTGCTCAAAAAAATAAAGGGAACACAAAAATAACACATCCTAGATCTGAATTAATTAAATATTCTTCTGAAATACTTTGTTCTTTACATAGTTGAATGTGCTGACAACAAAATCACACAAAAATTAAAAATGGAAATCAAATTTTTCAACCCATGGAGGTCTGGATTTGGAGTCACACTCAAAATGAAAGTGGAAAAACACACTACAGGCTGATCCAACCTTGATATAATGTCCTTAAAACAAGTCAAAATGAGGGTCAGTAGTGTGTGTGGCCTCCACGTGCCTGTATGACCTCCCTACAACGCCTGTGCATGCTCCTGATGAGGTGGCGGAAGGTCTCCTGAGGGATCTCCTCCCAGACCTGGACTAAAGCATCTGCCAACTCCTGGACAGTCTGTGGTGCAACGTGACGTTGGTGGATAGAGCGAGACATGATGTCTCAGATGTGCTCAATTGGATTCAGGTCTGGGGAACGGGCGGGCCAGTCCATAGCATCAATGCCTTCGTCTTGCAGGAACTGCTGACACACTCCAGCCACATGAGGTCTAGCATTGTCTTGCATTAGGAGGAACCCAGGGCCAACCGCACCAGCATATGGTCTCACAAGGGATCTGAGGATCTCATCTCGGTACCTAATGGCAGTCAGGCTACCTCTGGCGAGCACATGGAGGGCTGTGCGGCCCTCCAAAGAAATGCCACCCCACACCATTACTGACCCAATGCCAAACCGGTCATGCTGGAGGATGTTGCAGGCAGCAGAACGTTCTCCACGGCGTCTCCAGACTCTGTCACGTCTGTCACATGTGCTCAGTGTGAACCTGCTTTCATCTGTGAAGAGCACAGGGTGCCAGTGGCGAATTTGCCAATCTTGGTGTTCTCTGGCAAATGCCAAACGTCCTGCACAGTGTTGGGCTGTAAGCACAACCCCCACCTGTGGACGTCGGGCCCTCATATCACCCTCATGGAGTCTGTTTCTGACCATTTGAGCAGACACGTGAACATTTGTGGCCTGCTGGAGGTCATTTTGCAGGGCTCTGGCAGTGCTCCTCCTGTTCCTCCTTGCACAAAGGCGGAGGTAGCGGTCCTGCTGCTGGGTTGTTGCCCTCCTACGGCCTCCTCCACATCTCCTGATGTACTGGCCTGTCTCCTGGTAGCGCCTCCATGCTCTGGACACTACGCTGACAGACACAGCAAACCTTCTTGCCACAGCTCGCATTGATGTGCCATCCTGGATAAGCTGCACTACCTGAGCCACTTGTGTGGGTTGTAGACTCCGTCTCATGCTACCAATAGAGTGAAAGCACCGCCAGCATTCAAAAGTGACCAAAACATCAGCCAGGAAGCATAGGAACTGAGAAGTGATCTGTGGTCACCACCTGTAGAACCACTCCTTTATTGGGGGGGGGGTTTATTGCCTATAATTTCCCCGTGTTGTCTATCCCATTTGCACAACAGCATGTGAAATTGATTGTCACTCAGTGTTGCTTCCTAAGTGGACAGTTTGATTTCACAGAAGTGTGATTGACTTGGAGTTACATTGTGTTGTTTAAGTGTTCCCTTTATTTTTTTGAGCAGTGTATTTTAATAGGGAGTTTATTATGAGTTATGCTAAAAGTCCCTGCCTATATCCCTATCTTTGCAGCACTAACCATAAAACTTACTGGGAAGATATAGGGGAGTGGGACTGTAGCAATCAGCGCTGACACTAAGTGTACTGTATGCCTGTGTTTAGCATTTACTGTTAGCTGCAGCGCTGTTCTCTATCTTCCAAGTACTGTCCTTGGTTAATCAGTAAGTGTTGGGAAGACAGAGAACAGTAAGTGCTAAACAGTCATACAGTACATTTACTGTAAAACACACCATATGGGCAAAACACCTCAAAAGCCGCTACAAAAAATGCAAAACAATCAGGCATTTTTGAGGCTTGCTTTAACCTAAAAAAAACACGTGACACAAAACTGGGTATGATAGCAACCTAAGAGTACAGGGAACGGCTTTTCCGTGGTTGGGATGGTCTGATTACCATGTGGCTGTATGAGTCATAGCAGCATTATAATAAATAATTAGAAACCCACTGTTTATTTGGTCTTCATTGTGAATGGCTGGACAGTAACCCACAAAATCTTACAGCCATTAACAATAAAAACCAAATAAATAATGCAGTTGTAATTAGTTAATATGATGATGCTGTGACTTGTACAGCCCCAAGGAGCCATATCCCAACTGCAGCACGACGTCTTCATCTGGTCGTACCCTCAAGGGTCCATTCAGACATCCGTAGTGTTTTGCGGTCCGCAAAACACTGACACCGCATATCACCGGCACTATAAAGAGGATTCCTATTCTTGTCCACAGCTGCGGACAAGAATAGGACATGCTCTATTTTTTTGCGGAGCCGCGAACCAGAAGTGTAGGGCCACGGACCGGAAATGCGAATGCGGACAGCACACTGTGTGCTGTCCGCATCTTTTCCGGCCCCATTGAAAATGAATGGGTCTGCACCAGTTCCACATAATTGCGGAATGGATCCGTACCATTCATACGGACATGTGAATGGACCCTTAGGCGCATTTACACTGCCGACAATTGGCTGCTCGTTCAGTGGAGGTAAAGTGATGGCTACTGCCAATTGCTGTAAATAAGCTCTTATCCAGGATAGCTCTTAACCTGTTTGTGATGTCACTATATGTTTATTTTCCTATGCTGTGACGTTGCAGTATACAGTACATGATGTGCACACCAGTTATAAGGACATCATTTTTGGGATTGTGTGTACATTAAGGAGACCAAAACATTAAGGGGCTTCAAGAAGGTTTATCTTCAGCAAACTCTGACCATGCAGTAATAGTTTTCTTGGAATCTAGTTGCCCCTACCTTGCAATCAAGCCATACACAATATTATTGTTCACTGCTTCTTTTACAAAGGACTTGGGACAACGGAGGGAATTTGTCAAAGACTAGGGCTGTTGTACTAAAAGTGGACATTTTTTGCAAAAATTTATGACTTTTTCAATTTTACCATGTCCTTGCCACTTTTGAAATAGTGGGATGGGCTTTGTGGGAGCCAGAAACCAGTGTAAATTATAACACAATTTTATACCAGGTTATAGCTGGTATAGATTTGCTTTTCTGGTGCACTGACTGCTAGAAGATGTGATATATTTATTAAGAGGTCTGCCCCTCTTACTAAATTAGATGCCTCTTTCTCCAGTGCACTTGTTATTAAGACTGGCATATGAAAATCACGTCTTCATAAATGACCCCCCTTAAATAACATTAGCCGGTCTGTTGAATGTTGTAATACAACCATCAACACTGACCTAAGTTAAAAAATGTAATCCAAAAATCATGGAAATTTATCACCATCAACTTCATTTCCACCAGGAATGAAGATGTACCAATGAGCTTCCAAAGGGTTTGGAGAAAACATACAGTAGACCTATTTTTGACTGAACCCCCCCCCCCCCCCCCCCATACTTATGAAACTGATGGATGAATGAATCTACTTTGAGAGATCCGTTTCCTGAAAGATTATCTGTCATCAGGATGACCGCTCCTGACTTTTTAATGTGTATGGAGAACCTGCACTGTATTGTTCCAGTTACACTTGCAGTTTATTTCAGAATTTTGATGCATCATGTCTTCTTTAGAGATAATCGATGGGCATAAATCTACGACAGACACAGGTTGTATAAACTTGTTTATTTGAAAAGGCTAACAAACATATACTTTTACAGACATCTCCATGTAGCAGGAAATTACAACTAATGGATTACATGTCCAGGTGGAAACATTTTGCACCTTTTTCTTTTGCCCCAACCATTTTTTTCCACAATGATTGTTAAAGTGGTTCATTCAAACATATCACCTCTCCACCTTTTTAGCGTTTTTAGGAGCAATTCATCAATCAGCACAGACATATCAATACAAATTCTTTCACCATATTTTGAGACAATAGTATCTACGCTATACTTCTAGAAAAAATACATTCAGTTAAAGTGGAGAAAAGGATGGAAGTGACTTTCCTACTTGCTAGAGGGTCCACAGTAAAGCACACAGCCTTATGCAGCCTAGGATCACTTCTATACTAACAAATGTCTATATAGAGACTTATATCTTACGTTGAATCTTTGCAGGCAATAATGGTCATTTTACTGTAGTACAGTACAAAATCTCTCAGAAATGCAGCCCGGGACCTGATTGTATTCATTTGTGGAAATACACAGTACAGTATAAAGGACAACACAATATTTGAGTTAATTCTTCTGGTAGAGGTATCAATAATTTCAGCATTTCAGCACCCCCATGACATGAAACAGATTATTGTTAGCTAGTGCAAAGCTCCACGGCATAATGGATCCTGCTGAAGTGCCATTTAAAAATCCTTTTACCTACTCTTTTCAATGATACAGAATGAAGCTAAAAATAAGTATTAAAGAGGTTCTCCACCTAAATGTCTTTTTAGAATAATGTGCTTAATAACAGGTTGAGATGAAGAACGGCCTGATCTAACTGCTTCCAAGCTACACTTCCCCTTCTCTGCTGCCATCTCTGCCATCATTTCAAAGCCCAAGTAGTACTGCATAACGAAGGGGCAATATTGCTTGAAGTACTCAACATGCTTTCTATTAGGTATTTTTGAGTATAAATTTAGGTGGAGAACATTTACCAGAGAACTACCTTAAAATCTATGCAAAAAACATGATTTTTTTTTATTTTTTATAAATACTTTGTTCTTGCACAGTTTTCTGAGTTGAAGTTACAGATTTCCTGTATGAAAAGCTTCTTCACTTTACGTCCTCATGACAATACTGCCTGTTCCTGAACTCTGGCAGTTCATTGTTGTCATGGGGACAATGCGCCTCAGCGCAACTAAGCAGAATCCAAGTTTTACAGATTCCAACGTTCTTTTGTACCATAATTCAGAAAAGGAAAGAAAAGACGGAAGAGAACCTGGCCTTCATGGCACCACTGACCTGCCAGAGTACAGAAGAGCACTCAGGTACATACACTTTTTTCATAAAGGTTTGTAAATTCAATCAGCACAAGAATAATATATGCATTCTTTTTCATGTTAAAAACTTTCCAGCAGGATTTTATTTAAGTCATATGGGAGTTCTCCTATAAGCAAACCCCAGTTGGCGGGTTATAGATGCTGGCATTAGACTTTGCATGGATGCCTACTTCACATGCAAAGATACACTCCTCAACAGTGAAATTGCAACAGCAAGAGGGAAAAGTCATGGAATTATGGAAATCACAGGATTGAAAGACATGTTAATGATATGCAAATGATAAAAATGGAAACAAAATATTCAAAACATCTGTTGTTCTGCCATCTCCATTTTTTCAGTATTGAGTATGAGTGCAAGGCGCAAAAATATATTAACTTACACACCTTGGCATGCTATCAGTGAGGTTATTAATGGTTGTGTGAGAATTGTTCTGCCATGATGAATGCACTTTGGCATGCAAATTATCAAGATCTGCTACTGGCAGTTCCCTTTTGCAATTGCTGACTAATGATGTCCCAGATGTCCTCAATGGAAGACATGTCCAGCTGCAGGCCATAGTAGCAGGTTTAGGCCCACGCGGCTGCTCACAGTAGCACGAGCAACATGCAGCCTGGAGTAGTCCTGTTGAATGGTTCCTGGGACACTTTGGAGAAAGCCACTGGTTCCACGACTAAATCAATATAATGCCGAGCTGTTAGTGTACCTGAAAATAAGACTAGAGGGTCAGGTTACCATACATCATAATCCCAAGAATAAGCTTGTTGTGACATTCCCTTATAAAGACCTCTTCATGGAGTTGCCCTCGTGGTCTCCAGACCAATCTCTGTTTATCATTGCATTCACCATAAAAGCAGAACTCATCATTGAAGAGGATAGACCTCCATTCCTGCCTCCACTGCCATCTTGCTGTGCACCATGATGGCCTTTGAGAGAAGTGGCATAAGGTCAACAAAGCATCCTTAACTGGATGTCTGGCTTGTAGCCCAATCTTGTGCAAAAACCTTCTGATGGATTGTGTAGACAATGGTTGCCACCAAAGACTTGGGATATGATGTCCAACTTTACTTACAGTACAGAATGGATCACTACGCTCCATTCTTCTAATCAGATGATTTGTTTGTGCAGAGGTTCACTTCTGTGCACCTCTTTCTGTCAGTCCAGTTCGTCGTTGTTGTCTCAACCACTGAGACACACAACATTGGAACAGTGCTGACATCTCGGCCAAGGAAAGTAGAGATCTGCTGGAGTGATAAAGCAAGGTCTCTCAGTCCAAGGATTTTGTCCTCTCAATTTGCAAAAATCGGTGATAACGTTGAGCGGTGCAACGTTGATGGAACAGGGGGCATCACCCAATCATTCCATATGACTTGATTTTTGATCTGCAGATTGTACATCTGCTACTTCCACGATTTGCATAACCTAATGGCTTGTCCTTCTTGGTGTTGCAATTTCAATATTGAGGAGTGTATTAAGAATTAGACTTTGGACTTTCCCTATTTTAGCATTATCTATTACAATATACAAAATCACACTTCAACAACAAGGAGCACTACATATTTGAGGTACACATCAGGATAATACTGAGTATTCATTACTTGTGTTGCTAAATTCTATGGTATCTTCTCTCTTTCATGTTGATGACTACTCTGATCTGCCATGTTCGTTGCATTCATTGACACTTGATCATGAATAACACATACATATCCTACCCCCTAAATATTGTCAGAGTGGGGGTAAAGTATCAGCATGTCAAATTTGAAGCTGAAATATCAATCTGGAAATGAAAATGCCATGGTTTTGTGTTCCTCATTTTGACGTGAATATAGCTCCTGACCATCACTCAAACTCACAAGTCATAAAAGGTTGAGGACCTCTGCTCTAGTAGATAAGGCTTTTCTCTTCCCTATGCCATAAGCATGTAGCCTCAGCCAATCCAAGCATGTATAAGCTTAACCTACATTACTGTACAGTATTAACATGATGTTGTTTTTCACGTGCCGTATCCAAGCTAGTGGAAATACAGTAGAATTTTACCATGATTTCAATGCATTGTTAAATTAGTACTGTAATGCAAATTAAGGCTTTATCTTGTACATATAAACATTGCAAACATTGACAAATCATTTGAGAGATTTATTGTGATATTTATTTTGTGCATGCGTGTATGTGTCTATATGTCTTCTGTTAATAAAGCAATATAAAAATATTCTGATAAAAAAAGTTACAGCAATTCCTACTCCAGTTTTGAAATTGTCTATACTGCTTCGATATACAGGCTATAATCCTCTGGAGCCCTTAAGGTATTTTTGTGTCTACATGCAACAAACACATTTATAATTGCCATTTAACATAACCTTGCACTGTGTCTAAAGCAGCATAATTACATAGCAGTCTGACCGAATTGTAGGGCCCACAGAAAAAAATAAGCACAAAACTTTAGAAACTAAGTCATGCTGTGCTGACATTTCACTTGTCCACTACCAAGCAATATGGACAGAGCAGCTGTCCTTCATTAAAGAGGATCTCCACTGTCATTGATTATTTCACATCAATAGTAAAATAGCAATAAGAGGTAGAGAAAAATAAAGTTTTAGTCCTTTGCCCTTTCTCTGTCCTTATTTAATTGCCTCTTTGCCTTGAGCTGAGTAACCTGGGATGGAAGTTGGGATACACTGCCAGGCAATTTAACTTAAAGGGCTTCCATGATGAGATGGGACTGTGCTGACCCCAGGTGGCTGGGCTTCCATGATGAGTGCTGACCCCAGGTGGCTGGGCTTATGCAAAACAGCCAAGCGGGCCCATACACCGCTGTTACTGTAATACCCGGGCTACAAAAACCGAGGAGCACAACAAGCTACTCTAGTAGTTACAGAAGCAGTAGAGTGGTGACTCGCTTGGCTATTTCCATAAGCCTGGCCTCCAGGGCTGGTGCTTAGTCCCATCTCCTCATGGAAATGGTGAGCTGGGACAACCCCTTTGACAAACTTTTGTTGTTAGTATTAGTAACTGGTTTGTCAGACAAAACAATGCAACATAGAGAAAAGAAGCTTAAGCAGCTTGGCAGACACACCATGACATTGTCCATGTGAAGATGTGGAGAACCTCTTTAGTTAGCTTTCAGGAGAAACCACAGAAAATATTCTAGCACCCCTCGTAGGCATGTACACACTCAAACAACTTAGGCAGGCACGTCAACTTGTGTCACTAGACATGAATATTACAATGTCTCACTGCAGCATCACATCTAAAGATTGCCAGAGTCACGATGCAAAATGTCACATGCCATGACAATGTAATGCGAGATGCAAAAAATCCATCAATGTTGGATTTTTGTTCGCATGTCACTTTGTCATCATAGACCTCATTCAAAGATGCATGCAGCTGTGGCTTGCTGTGACTTCACTGCAATCTGGTTGTAGTTTTACAGGCAAATCATAGCTTTAAAATAGTTGTGCGACAGCAAATGACAGACAAGTTGCACAAATGTTTTTGGTTGCATGACTTTTCTAAGTCTTCTTTCGGTCATGCAACACATTGTCCTTAAAGGAGTGCTCAGAAGGCTTGGGTCCACATGAGGCCCCATGAAAAAACAAAAATAAGACTGGCAAAGTTGAGAGAGGTAGGACTATGAAAACCAAGACAGTTGTAGAAAGGCTGGGCTCTGAGGGGTGTTAGCTAAAACCTATAAGTGGAGTGACTACTGCACACTAGATAGCGACAGTAAATTGGGTATAAAATCCTAACATCGGTTTTAGCAGCAGTTCTAGAATTTCATTCTCTCTTAAAGGGGTTGTCCGGGTTCAGAGCTCCGATGCCAACATCAGGGGTGCTGCCTGGGCGAAAATAAGGGTATGTTCAGCTCTGAACCTGGACAACCCCTTTAACCATAATTGATGCCTGGGATTAAGAGGGTCTTTTTTGTTTTGTTTTTTAAGCTTTTGGACATAATGTCCAGGCATCTGAGTGACCAAACTCTTTCTGAGATATTTAAACTAGGCAATAAACAACTAAGATTCAGTTAGGCATGTGATAAGAGGAATAACCTGTGTCCTATAAATGGTCTAATATAAAATATGGCACCTGTGACTTGTGAGGTCATGTATGAGGCTTATGAGCATGGATTGCCATAGAGTTAACCTACTACCAATACCCAGTAGAAGCGCCAATTTTGTGAACTAGTGATATTGCCGATTTTTGGGGAATATATCTGTGAACATAACTTATCAGGGCAATACATCCCATAAAATAAGTCCTTCATTTTTGTATGGGCAAAAGAATATTCAGAAGTAGCTGGAAAGCCACCAGTAGTTTAATTAAACGGCCATACCTATAACATGTGTCAATGTTCTCAATGACACATTTAAGGTTAAAGCCTATTTTTTTTTTACTGATTTCAATATATTTTAGGCTATAATAGGTTTTTATGAAAAAAAGAATGGTTTGATTGTCTTTTGCAGATGCAGAATACCACTCTGTGATAAATCCATCAGAGTGCTCATCTGATGGCTCGGTCTCCAGTTTCTTTCTGACCTCTCCTGAACAATCTTTAAAGGGCTTCTGTCACCCCACTAAAGTCATATTTTTTTTTTGGGCTAGTTAAATTCCTTATACTGCGACATATGAAAATATAATGGTCTTACTTACTTTCCTTCAGCAGTTTCTTATAAAAACGAACTTTTATAATATGTAAATTAGGTCTCTACCAGCAAGTAGGGCGGCAAAAAAACGCCCCCTCGTCGTGTTGATTGACAGGGCCAGCTGTGATCTTCTCCTCCGGCTGGCCATTATATTTTCATATATCGCAGTATAAGGAATTTACTAGCCCAAAAAAAAAAAAAATGACTTTAGTGGGGCGACAGAAGCCCTTTAAAGTTCAACTCTGACATGAACCAGAAGGGAAGAGGCTGGGGGAAGTGCAACGAGGTATCGTCTCCTCTCAACACAGGGAGGCTGAGACAACAGTTAGTGTGAAATCAAAAGCTAACAAACTTTCTGCCTGGGGAAGGGGGAAATAAAATCTCGAAGAAAAGCTCAGTTGCCAAACAACAAGTACATTAGTAAGTGCTTCAGTTATATATATATATATATACTGTATATATATATTTAACAGGGAAGAGTTTTCTCTGCCTGGAACACCCCTTTAAACTTGTCAACAGGCTAATAAAGGAAAACCTACAGAAGCTTGTCATGAAAATAGTACACCTGAATTAATTGTGGGATACTGAAATATTTCAAAGAATATAGATTTAATATTTTATAGCTGTCAAACTCTCATAACTAAGTGCATTCAGATCTCTGATGGCAGCCATTCGGTTTAAATTGAGCCTACCATTTGGCTTCAGCCAATCAATTCAATGGCAGGCATATCAATGACTGATACTGTGGTTATCTGTAAGCACTGCATTTTACTGGACAGAATGGTTGCCTGCAACATGTGTGAGTGATCACAACACAAACCTGCTTCAAGATGTGTGCAGGTACGGAGCATCAGAATATAAGAGATCGGTACGATTCTAAGTTATATGTAATGGGCCATAAATTGTTTCTAAATTAAGAAACACAGAACAAAATGTGTATGGCACATGAAATAAAAGAATCACATAAAATGCAATACATAAATAAAAACATTAATAACAAGAGTTCAATCAAGAGGTTAAAGGATTACTGATCACACATTTCTTCTTTTTACCACATTAATATATATATTAGCAAAACATAACAACAAAAGAAAACCTTAATCATGCCCTTTTTGGTGCAACACAGTGAAAATATTAAGTTTTGTGGTTTCTTAAGGAAACCTACTGCTCAATTTTACCCAGTATATTTGGCGCACATCCACCACCAAAATGCCTGCTGTTCTTAGATTTCTAGGGATGTTCTGCCAGTGAATGGCTTAGCATGGCATCTAACGTCTCCTTGATGTCAGGGCACTCGTGCATCCCACTCCACCTTGACCTGCACTATGTACAAGACATACACTGGGGAATGTGTCTCAAACATAATCCAGTAGAAGAGAGGGACTCCATAATATAAGTAGAGTGGCACCGAGAAGCCTCATGCTAGGCTGCAGTTCAACCCTACATAACACAAAAACCAGAAACCCTGATGTGGTTGAAATGATGGCAGTTAGGAAATGATGCAATTTTTTGTGTTGTCCTAAAGTTTCTTTAGGGCTGAAGGGGTGTTTTTTACTGTTAAACATGAATCCAATAGGGAGACACAATCAAACATTTTTTTCATAAATGCAGAGTTATAAGTCAGCTTTGCATCAGATTTTATAGGATTTAGGGATGTTACCCAAAGTTTAAAAAAAAATGTATCCTTTTACAGAGATCACCTTAAAGGTCAAATGCAGCAGCTCTGAGAAAGATTAGCCCTCTGTGTTGGGTAGTTAATTAGCCCAATGGTGGGACATGAAAATATAAAAGATGTTAGTAAAAAAAAAAAAAAAACCCTGTGACTCATCGGAGAAATGGGTATGAATGTTTTTTTTTTACACCGCTGCTAAAAGTTGGATCTTATTATAACTGATGAGTTATTACATGTCTCCCTTACTACTGCAAAAATGGTCTTAGTCACTGAGACAAGCACTGTGAAAACTGGTTCGCTCCTAATATAAAGTGCATATCTTATCTACTCTAGCTGAAAACCTAGCGCAGTGCTAAGAACTTATAAATTACATTTCTACATACTTTTTATGCTGCACATGTATTGTGCTGAACACACAAGTATCTATAAGTATCTTTTTTTCTTTGCAAAGGAGACACATATCCACAAAGGGTTCATTCATCTGTGAAGCAGGCCAGAAACTTCCTCCATCTCTGCGACAATCGGTTAAGTACAGCAGGAGCTTCCTCCATGTTTGCGACAATCGGTAAAGTACAGCAGGAGCTTCCTCCATGTTTGCGACAATCGGTAAAGTACAGCAGGAGCTTCCTCCATGTTTGTGACAATCGGTAAAGTACGGCAGAAGCTTCCTCCCTGTTTGTGACAATCTATAAAGTGCAGCAGAGGCCTCATTTGGATTTATAACAATCTGTGAAGTACGATATGAGCTTCCGCCATGTTTGTGACAATCTGTGAAGTACGGCAGAAGGGTCCACCATGTTTGTGTCCCTTTGTGCTGCTCATTTGCATTCAGCACTTCAGGGGGCATTATATATTGCCCAAATACAATATTATACATGGATGCTGACTGAGGTGAAACTGTGTCCCGCGAACACCTATATGCACAAGCCGTGGGCAACGTTCTTGGATTTGCCTGGATTTAACCATTGCTGTTACTTGCCCAACAAGTCCTTTTGTACAGCGAGTCACTGAGTTTGCAGCTTGGCCGCAAAAGACCCAGTTGCACTGGGAGGTTTCCATGTAACAAATGTCTGCAGCATACATTTTTTCAATAGTTGGATATCTTTACATATTTTTAAAATTCTTATACATAATAACGATTTGTAACAGCTTCCTTCACAGTTTAAAATATTGCAAGGAAGCCGACATATATTCATCTGTAACTCTCTGACCAGGACTATTTACAGCTTCAAAACACATAAATACAGAAAATGGATCCACTCATGCGCGCTAAAAATCTGTGTGACAGACAACAATCCAGATCTTCGTGGAGGCACATAACTGACCAGCAAAGCATTAGGAATGATAAGATACATACTTTGTAAGATATAGGATTTTCCAGACGCCTAAAAGCTGACAAGCGTGCTGGGTGTGTACTTAGCTATATAAATAAAGAAATCTAATATAGCCTTGACCACGGCCAGCAGAAATTTGGTGAAACAAAATTTGGTTCTTTAAATGGTTTAAAACACATAAAGCACATAAAGCACATTTCTCTCTCTTCTAGGCGGACGGACATTTTTCTTCGATTTTTTTTGTGTTATGTTTTTTTTTTTTACAGATCCATTCCAAATTCGAAATACCTCCTACTCAACGCAGAATAAGGCTCGAGGAGTCTGTATGTTATAAAGCAATGAAGCATAAAGTGCAGACGCTGTCTCCGTTGTGTAGAGGTAGCCAATTTGTAGGCTGCACCAATATTCATAAAAAAAAATATCCTCTAGGGACTAAAGCCTCAGTCATTTCACTAATTTCTAGTGGGCTGCACATATATTTTAGTTGACAAAAGACTCTTCCTCTTCTATAGGCTATTTTTGCACTTGTAATAGATGTATTGTTCCAAACATACCCTTAGGAACTCCTAATCTGTCACACATTATACAGTAGATGTCGAACATTAGTCATTTATAGGCCTATGGGTGAATTTTGAAAGCCAAAAGCTCCTCTGAGTGCATGTTATTGAGAGAACGCAGGTCTGCTAACTTCAGGAGGAGCCTAGTAAAGGTGGAGGCCTCGTTGGGATGGTTTTTCATGATTAAAGTCCTCAGTGCACGGATCAGTGTTTCTTGTAATGCTTCAACAGAGTTTACATTTTCAATACCAGAGCGATCTAGAAGGCAAAAGAAAAATAATACTAATATATCATTTGTAATTGGAAGGTCCAGTTATGATATCATATGCACAGGATATACATCCAGTAGATAAGTATATTAACTGTTCAGTGGAAGGACGTTTAGAGAAGAAGGGGCACATAAAATGCACAAGCAGTCAGAAATGTTAATTCTTCTACTTCTCCACAACCTTGTACTAAGGACATTATTCTAGCATGTATTGTTCTTCTGATAAAGAAATGTTAAATGGGCTTGAAATGTAGGAACTTCAGGGCCAGAAATGTGTTCCAGGCTGTTGTCGGTTTCTTGAAGAACATGGCAAGGAGTGCCAATCAGATCAAAGTAACTTCCAAGGTTAAAGGGGCTGCCGGGCTTTTTCTATTGATTACCTACCCTTAGGAAAGGTGATCAATATCAGATCGCCAGGGGTCCAACACCCAGCACCCCCGCCGATCAGCTGTATGAGGAGACGTCACCCGTCTCTCTTTCTGTATGTCTATGGAACAGCTGCAGGGAGCAGGAAGAGAGATGGAGGGGGTGTCGGACCACAGCCGATCTGATATTGATGTCCTATCCTGAGGATAGGTCATCAATAGAAAAAGCCTGGACAACCCCTTTAATTCTGAGACATGATGGGAGTGACATCTCATATTATTTCCTTACATATGTGCCTTATTTCTATACTTCAAGTTTCAAGTAACTTGGATAAGGGTAACATTAAATTAGTATTTAGCAGGTCAAGGTCTAGTCATTGCTTAAAGAGTTACTGTACATTCACACAATTCCATTTCATTTATTAGAGAATGGTGTAACTAGCACATTTCTATATCACTTCATTTAAAAAATATGACTGCATCCACCTGAAAAAAAAGCTGTGAAGTCATGGCCACTAGGGGTCTCACTTCCACCTAATTTGCAGTACAATGCCTGCTGTCAGGAAAGATCTGTCCCTACTAACAGAGACACAGCTTGAGATCCTGAGCCTGATAAATAAACTGCTTCTACACTGCTTCTGGACATCACAGGAGCCTCCTGTGTGCCCGTAACTGTGATTTCCCTCTCCTTATCTGTTCTGTGAGCTCCGGGCCTGAAAAAAACAAACATAGTGGGAAGTAAAGGAAAGGACATCACAGCAGTACAGTGTCAGCAGATTCCACAGAAGGGAGACGCCCTCTACTTCTGACAGAAATGCATCTAGCTGTGCAGTTGAAACAGGGAATAATATGGCTAAAAATAGGGAAGCCCAAAAAAGATCTATTCCTTCAAAGTTATTATTATACAAAGAAGCACAGCCATTGTGCAAAGCGTACCTGAAAACTCAGGTACGCTTTAAAAGTTCATTTCAGCATTACACAGTGCAGCACAGGCTATGTACAGGCATGTGTGTTTTCCTTATTTTAGCTGATGTGCCATTTATGGGTTGTCTTCTGCCATGTTGATTTCTTCTTCTCCTCAGATGTGGCTCCTCTATTGTAGCCTACATTTCCCATCCTGCCTCTAGCTTTGCTGAGACAGAGGGGGCAGGGTCTCATCACACTGCACTTTCTCTGTGACATAAGAGTAGCCAGTGATAGATCAGTGACATAGAACATCTGTCTCCTAATCCATCTACAGAGTCTCAATGTATCCTATATGATACAGTTTCAACCTGCCTACCCTACCTCCTGCTTGGAATATGTTTTTCCCTGTCAGCTCTTACAAGTAGGAGGCAACAGACAGTAGTGTGAAGCAGCATCTCATAGAATACAATGGAGATTCTGCACATGGCTCTTCCTGGTCTATTAGATAACACAGAAATTATATCTTCCCTAGCACTCTATGCATGGTGGGACATACAGAAATTCTTAGTGAACCTTAGGAGGGATTAGATTGATGATGTAATCCTGTAGTTCACAGGAAGTCAGCCAAACAGAAGAGCCCAAAATCCTATCTATACAGAAGAGCAAGCTCTGGACTAGTAGTCAGACTGGGGATCACATGACAGCTGCCCATAATGAAAAGGCTTAAAATGTTTTCATGCAACTGAGCAGGGGTGAAACAAATATGGCTAGAATATGGTTGGTGTGTTTGCATTATACGTCCAAAACTGCTGGAGTGCTTCTTTAGTATTACTACAGTATATATATCACTATTACAAGTTATAAGTAATTTCCAAAACTGCAAACACAACACAGGCATCATATTTAAGCCGATATCTCGAATATTCAAAATGGCATTAACCTTTAGAAATGAAAAAATAAGGAAATTTAGAATCTCTGGATTAGAAAACAGAGGTTTTTGATGGAAGAAGTAAGGCACCGATGGCCTGTTATCATGGTCATTATTTAGCTGCCAGTTATGGACATTGTATGATATCTTTGGGTTCCTAAGACTGGAAACTGTACTTCATGGATAGAGAGATAGATAGATAGATAGATAGAGAGATACAAGATAGATAGAGAGATAGGCATCAGGGAATGGACAATAATGAAATCACTGTATGTTAGCCAAGTCATTCTGTAACACCATTAATGCACCTAAATACATTAATTTCCTGATAGTTCCTATGCCTTGCTTAACCCCTTAAGGAGCAGGCTCATTTTCAGTTTTGCATTCTTGTTTTTTCTCCCCACATTCCAAGAACCATACCTTTTTAAATTTTCCATTCACATAGACATATGAGGACTTATTTTTGGCGGCACAAGTTGTATTTTTTAATTGCACCAATTAATTTACTATGAAAAAATGCCAAGGTTTTGTTGGGTTTGGATATTACAGCGTTCAGTATGCACTAAAAATGACGTTCTCTTTTTTCATGTTCTTGTTTTACTACTTAAAAAAATAAAAACCTTTGAAAAACAATCAAAATTTTCTTTGCATCGCCATTTTCTCACAGCCATAGCTTTTTTTTTTTTCATATTTTCATCTATAGAGCCATATGACAGCTTGTTTTTTGCGGGTCGAACTGTAGTTTTATTGGTACAATTTTTGGGAGTATATATAGCTTTTTGATCACTTTTATGAAATTTTTGTTGGGGGGGGGGGGGGCAAGGTGAATAAAAGGCAAATTTTGGAATTAGGAAAGGGGGTAATTAAAATTTTTAATATTTTCATAGGAGTTTTTTTTTGTTTTTAACTTTCTCTACAGTAACTTTTAGTTCCTTAAGTTGACTTGAACCTGCAATGTTCTGATCGCTTGTCCCATAGACTGCAATAAAATACTATTGCGGTCTGTGAGAATCTGAGACACTGTCTGCTGAGCCATTCCTCGGGAATGGCTTTACAAGGCAGTTAAACATGGCAAGCCTGGGAACCTTCAGAAGGCTCCAGGCTGTCAATTTAACCGATCAGAGCCCCGCAATTTCAGTGCAGGGACTCCAATTGGAAGGAAGAGGGAAGGGGCTAACCCATAGATGCCGCAATAGCTATTGACTGTGGCATCTAAGTGGTTAAATGACCGGGTTCAGCGTAATCGCCGATCCCCTTCATTGCAGCCAGGTGCCTGCTGTATTATACAGCCAGCACCTGCCTATGTGTGTGTGTATGTATGTATATATATATATATATACACATATATTGTAAGAATGTGCAAGGAATCATCGTGGATGATAGGTATGTGTCACCGAGGTTCCTGGCCCCGGTGGAGTAAGAGCCAGTTTTCATGTGTCAGCAGCAGTTGCTGTGTGACACCTTGCTATCTAGTATGGCTGTAAATAGCTGATCCGGTGACTACTCCCCACGGTACAAGCCGGGTTTTGACAGGCCTGTAAAAACACAGCCAGCAGTGTCAGGATTACTCCTCTCTGACACTGGAGCTGTGTGAAACTCTGCTGAGATCTTAGGCCTGTGTGTGGTCTGAAAGCTGAAGACAGTCTGTCGGGCGAGCAGGCCGCCTAAAGCCGGCAGGTGGACTTTCTGAGTCTGAGCATTCAGCCGGGTGTGGATTAAACACCAAGGATCAAAGGTGAATGTTTTTCTGTATGAACTGTTTTGGGTGTGAACTAACACCAATACTGAAAATGGACTGTCATACTGTGAACCTGCAACTAGTGTGAATAAACACTGCAGTTTTTGAGTTACAAACATGTCTTTGCCTCTATACTGCACCCGCTTGTCCTGTCTACCAGAGCGAATCCCCACAATTGGTGGAGGATGCGGGGAAGAACAGTGAGGCTGGCGTGAACGCCGATATTTTTGGTTTCTGCATTTTTTCAGGCACGGATATATGTCGTACATTAAACCAGCTGTATTACTACCAGTGTCCCACGACAACATGGAGGCTGTTGTGAAGGCCCTCATGGAGGCTAATCTGCAGCAGCGGGAGACAAACCTGCACCAACGTGAGGCTAATAAGCAGCAGCAAGAGACCAACCAGTTGCTGCTACAACATGTGATGGCTTTGCAGACAGCAGGAGCGACCCCGAGCGTCCACGATGCCCGGAAGGCAGTATGTGCAGCGATTCCTAAGATGACACCCGCAGACGACATCAAAACCTACCTGGCGATGTACAAGAAAGTGGCCACAAGGGAGAAGCTACCCCGAGACCAGTGGGCCGAGGTTGTCGCTCCGTTCCTAGGCTCCAATTCCCAGCGGGTGTATTTCGACTTGCCGGACGATCAAGCGGCCGACTACCAAAAAGTAAAGGGTGAGATTTTGGCCAGACTGGGGGGTGAATGTGTTGCTCTGGGTCCAGCGGGTACATCAGTGGGGGTTTAAGCCTGATGAGCCTGCGAGACCCCAATATTATGACTTACTCCACCTCTTGCAAAAGTGGCTACAGCCTGATGTGCTGAGTCCCACGGCTATGCTGGATAGACTATTGGCAGATATCTTCTGGAGGGCTCTGCCACCCCCTCTCCAGCACTGGATCGGCCAGGTGTCCCCTGGCAATGCCCTGAAGATGGTGGACCTGGTGGAGCGCTACGAGGCTACTAAGAATCTTAAGGGGGGTTCTTTCAGGAGGGGGCAGTCAAACCCCATAAATCTTCACCCCAGACCCGAGGACTTGTGCCAACCAAACCCGCCCCGGATGTACCCCCTGTGGACCCGGCTCCGATAGTCTGCTGGCGGTGTCAGGACTGGCCCAGTGTGTCTAGAGAGGTGGATGAATTCTGTAAGTCTTGCCAGACCTGCCAGGCAACTAGCCCCCAGCACCTTTTCCGCAGTCCTTTGGTACCTCTCCCGATCATCGAGGTACCGTTTAAGCGAATCGCTATGGACCTCGTAGGCCCAGTACCGAAGTCCGCTAAAGGACACCAACACATCTTGGTCGTCCTAGACTACGCCACTCGGTACCCGGAGGCAGTGCCACTGCGACATACATCGGCTAAACTTATAGCTAAGGAGCTAATGGAAATGTTCTCCCGAGTGGGGCTACCTAAAGAGGTTCTGAATGACCAGGGGACCCCTTTTATGTCCAAGGTCATGAGGGAACTCTGTTGCTGCATATCAAACAGTTACGGACGTTCGTGTACCATCCGCAAACAGACGGTCTCGTTGAGAGGTTTAACAAAACAATAAAAACCATGTTAAAAAGGGTGTCTAAAGATGGGAAGGACTGGGACCTTCTTCTGCCCTATCTCATGTTCGCTGTGCGAAAGATGCCCCAGGCCTCTACTGGGTTCTCGCCCTTCGAATTACTATATGGCAGACATCCTCGTGGTTTGTTGTACGTAGCCAAAGAGGCGTGGGAACAGCAACCCACTCCGCATAAAAGTGTCCTTGAGTACCAAGATGCAACAGCAGATAGAGACCGTTTTGCCTCTTGTCAGGAGGCATATGGAGGCCGCTCAGCGAGCCCAGATTCGGATCTACAATCGGCAGGCTCGAGTGCAGATCTTTAACCCGGGTGATTGGGTTTTGGTTCTGGTGCTGACGTGGACAGTAAGTTCCTGACCAGGTGGCAGGGGCTCTATGAGGTACTTGAGAAAATTGGAGAGGTAAACTACAAGGTACACCAGCCAGGGAGACGAAAGCCGGAGCAGGTGTACCATGTGAATTTACTCAAACCGTGGAAAGATAGGGAAACCTGTACTGAAGGCAGCCTGAGGCCAGGTTTTCTAGGGTAAGAGGTTCCAGCCCCTCTGTCTCAAGCAAGGGAAGCGAATGCAACAGTAAGAATTGCTGACAGCCACTCCTCTAAACAGGCTCAGGAGGCCAGGGAGTTTATTAGCCGGAACACGGATGTGTTCTCGGACCTCCCTGGACGCACTTTCACAATTCGGCATTACCTTGTCACTGAGCCTCAGGCGAAGGTCCGGTTAAAACCATACCGGGTACCCGAGGCTCGGCGACAAGCCATCTCGGAGGATATACAACTAATGCTGCAACCAGACCTCATAGAGGAGTCTAAAAGTGAGTGGGCCAGCCCTATAGTATTGATACCCAAACCGGACGGAATGTTACCGTTTTGTAACGGCTTTAGAAAATTGAATGAGATTTCTAAGTTCGATGCATATCCCATGCCCCGAGTCGACGAGCTAATTGAAAGGTCAGGACAAGCCCGATATTTTTCAGTTTTGGACCTCTCGAAAGGGTTTTGGCAGGTGCCCTTAACAGAGGCTGTTAAAGAGAAAACTGCCTTCATCACACCGGAGGGGCTATATCATTACAAGGTGTTACCCTTTGGTTTGCATGGCGCCCCCACCACCTTTCAAAGGCTAATGGATATTGTACTTCGTCCACATTGTCGGTACGCTTCGGCGTACCTGGACGATATCGTCATCCACAGTAACGACTGGGAAAGTCACCTACCCAAAGTACAGGCTGTAGTTGACTCCCTTAGGAAGGCTGGGCTAACCCCTAACCCCAAAAAATGCACGATAGGGTTAGAGGAGACTAAGTACCTGGGGTATGTCATTGGGCGAGGAGTTATCAAACCCCAAGTAAGCAAAATTGAGGCGATTCGGAATTGGCCCCGACCTGTCACCACTAGGCATGTAAAGTCGTTCCTGGGAATGGTGGGCTATTATATGAGGTTTGTTCCCCACTTTGCTCCAGTGGCCGCGCCATTGACAGGGCTCTTGAAGGGACGCAGGTTGGTGATGGTTCGCAGGGATGATCAGGCGGAAGAAGCGTTCTCCGCTTTGAAGTTAGTCCTGTGTGGGTCCCCAGTTTTGGTGACGCCTGACTTCAAGCGGGAATTCATAGTACAGATGGACGCCTCCGAAGTAGGCCTCGGTGCTGTACTGTCTCAGGAAGTTAACGGGGAGGAGCATCCCTTTGTCTTCCTCATCTGCAAGCTTACCCCAGCCGAGACCAGGTACAGTATAGTGGAGAGTGCCTGGCTATCAAGTGGGCACTGAAGTCTCTCTGCTACTATTTGTTGGGGAGAAAGTTCCACCTGGTGACTGACCACTCCCCTCTTAAGTGGATGAGCCAGGCCAAAGAGAGAAATGCCTGAGTCACCAGGTGGTTCCTGTCCTTACAGAACTTTAAGTTCTCCGTAGAACACAGGGCAGGCCGGTTGCAGGGTAACGCGAATGCCCTGTCCCCGGTATACTGTATGGCATGTGTCCACCCCCTCAGGGTTGAACAAAGAAGGAAGGTATGTAGGAAGGTACAAGGAATCATTGTGGATGACTATATATATATATATATATATATATATATAAAACTTGATTGACAAGGACACATATATCAATATCTTCACCAGGTAGATGCTACCAGCAAGATGCCACCTTCTGTACTGAGCTTCATTGTGTGGGACTCACTTTAACCATATTCTACAAGTGTTTACCCAAGGATAACCTATTTGTGTGTGTCTTATATGATGTAGATATCTTGCACACTGCATTTAAGACAAATGTGAATCCATCAAGCACAAGAATCAAGAATCTTTGAGTCCTTGAAGGATGCACATGAATGAGACCTCTGATGGCTTTCACCAAAATACATTTATGACATCCCCTGTGGATAGGGGATAACTGTAAAACCCATTTAAAAAGGATCTGTCACCAAAAAATGCTATACAATCTGACAGCACCATGTTGTAGAGCAGGAGGGGCCGAGCAGATTGATATTTAGTTTTGTGGGAAAAGATTCAGTAAAACCTGTAATTTATACATTTATATCTTTGCTTTTTCTACCCCCTGTGAACAGCTATCAGTACAGGAGGGAGGGGCTATCAGTGATGGACAGCATTGTGTGTATAAGAGATAGCTGTCAATCACTGATAACACCTCCCTCCTGTACCAATAGCACTTCACAGGGCTGCAGATGTAAATGTAATAATTACAAGTTTTACTGAATCTTTTCCTACAAACATATATCGATCCGTTCAGCTCCTTCTGCTCTATAACATGGTGCTTTCAGATTGCATTGCATTTTTTGGTGACAAGTCCTCTTTAAGGATTTTTATGCACTCAACGACACTGCATTTGCAATAAATGACACAGTGATCAGGATTTGTTAGAAGAGGAGAAAAAGAGAAAATATCCTTTAGATCTTACCAGCAGAGACGAGGACAACTGCTGTAAACAAACTCATCTCCTCCTCACTAAGCTGCAGAGCACTAAGCTTCTCACTGAATTCAAAAACAGAGTTGAGCAGCTCCCCAGCTCCCATAGAGCGCAGCTCATCCACACTGTACTTCTTTCCGCTAAGAAAAGTAACAGTACGCTCCTTTGCATCAAATAATGATGCGAACCGTACCATCAATACCTGGCAAAACAAAAGAAAAGATGGTAACAAACTTTGATATTTATGGTCATCATTAAAGGGGCTGTTAACCCCCAATGGTCTTTTAGGAGGCCCCTCCAAATGGCCAAACCTAAAGGGGAAAGCATACTTACCTGCTCCTTGCCGCTGGGTTCTGCCTCCTTTTCTCCCCCAACTCTACTGCACCCCTCTGGTCTCCCCATGCCAAAGTGGATGTTGTGGCCGCGGCAGCAAATGTCTGGCCGCAGTGGTGACGTGTCCCCAATGCATCATGTCATAGTGTCACGTGATGCATGGGGGACATGTCCCCGCAGTGGCCAGTAGTTGGCTGTGTGACCTGTGTCAAACTAGATGCTGACACGGGGAGACCCGAAAGGTGTGGGGAAAGCGAAGAAGCTGGAACCCAACAGAGGAGAGCAGATAAGTATGATTTTTCTCCACAGGTCTGGCCACATGGGAGTCCCCCCTGAAAGGCCCCCAGGGGTGAAAATTTACAAAGTGCAGGCTTCATATTTTCCAGTACACTATTGTGTATAGTGACATTTTTATCAGGCTCCTGATATTGATGATCTAGCCTCAGGATAGGTCTTCAATATCTGATGGTTGGGGGTCCAACACCCCGCCGATCAGCAGTTTTCTGCAGCCTCTGGTGCACTAGCACGTTGGATGAAGAAAGATTCAATGTCAATAACACACATTAGTTCTTGCTAAATCTGTAGTTTAAGAAGTTGTGTCACAGATATACAAAGCACTAATGACTGAACTGTAACAGTACACAGAGTTGCATTTGATTGCAAAATGGATGAAAGTGATTATTAATAGGGGGAGTTTTTTTTTTTAATAGGGCACTTGACTTCAATGTCACAAAGGGTAATAGAAACTTTATAATACTTAAATTGTATGATTCACCTAATAGATTATATAAAATGGGGTTACATGCCGTGGATAAATGTAATAGATGTGAGTTAACAGGAGCAGATCTTGAACATGTGTGGTGGGAATGCAGAAAAAAATCCAGATAGATTTTCATGAGCAATATTAGGTGAGATGAAGGCCTCATAATAGGAAGGTCCACTGTGCTCAATGATAAATTAGTATTTATAGCCCGATTAATAACATCTACGAAATAGGCAGCCAGGGAAACATCTAGAGTAGGAGAATAGGGATCAGAAGTAGAGGAAATTATGTGATATGAAAAAGTGATTCTTGAAAATAAAAGCTGAAAACGGATAAAGGCTTTTTTTTTTTTTCTTCTTACACCCATGGGGGAGAGGGGGAGGTTAATAAGGGAGTTTGATATATTTGAATGTCTTTTTACAAGATTTATATAATTGAAAATAATTAATAAAAATGGGCAAATACAGCCTCCTGATACATGAACAGTAGATGAACATGAAAAACTAAGAAAAATGTTTTTGCGGTTCTTGTGAAATTATGTTGGATTGATGCCTGACTCTAAGGCTGCCTATATAACGGTTTTGTCTATTCCACTACAGCAACATCTGCACTGCAATACTCCAAGAAGAGCTCTTAAGCGGACAGCAGCTGATCATCGGGGACCCCTGGAGACCCTTAATGGCTATCCTGTGGATAAGTAATTTTGAAAAGACAGCAGCACTCTTCTTTTAGCAGCAAATTGTAAACGTTATTCACCAAACATACATAGCAGCGATGTTTCAAATCACACAGATCAATATCATTCAAAACGCCACTGTTGGTGAATAAAGTTTACACTTTTCTGGTAAAAGAAGAGTGTTGCGGTATTTTTCAAGATTGTGAAGGACTTGGAGACTGAAGTCTGGAGCTGCGGGAACCAGTTGGGTAATTCATTTTGAACTTTTTTGAACTGGATAATTATATTTCGATTGTTGTTATTGTATCCTGTGGATAAGTGAAGCAAAATGTTCATAATCAAATTCTAACCTCAAAAGTTCCAGCCTTCAGCAGGTTGACCTGATCATACTGGGAAAGATCTTTAAATCCTGGAACGCGCTTGGCAAATTCTACAACCTCTTTTACAGCCGGGGTAAAACTCACAGAGAACTCTTCCCAGATTTGAGGTCCTGATTTATTTGGGTCCATGAACGGAGACATGCTCATAGGGCAAACCTGTAAAATGTATAAAAGTAGTAAGAATATGATGCAAAATCCAAATCAAGGTGGCAATCAGTAGACACTCATTGACAAAAAAAGAAAGCGCCAAGGAGATGCTGGAATTGAATGAAACATTATAGGAGGAAATGTAATAAAGATAGATGTAAGTGATTACAATATCAGAGTGAAAGGATAGGTTTATTTGGTAAAACTGTACAACTGAAAGGAGGCTCTAGTACCCTGTTGGGCCACCTCTAGCCTGGACACAATATTTGCCTTGTGTGAACACCCTCACATAACCACTGCTAAATAACCACCTCCTAACAGCTAGGTCAGAACTGCCTAGATAGTGGACAATTTGTCGAAATGACCATCCTGCTTCTGTTGGTCCACAGATGCGCACTCAGAGTCTGTCAATTGGGCAAATTGAGGTATGTCTAACAGTCAACTATCTCTCGCTAAGAGGTACACTACCAAAGAGTAGCCTCTAGAAGCCTTTTTATGGAATACTGGGGAAGCACTTTTACGCCCTCTTGTGGCAAGACTTGAGACATAACTGCATGCCGAGTTTTGCAGCAATCCAACAGTTCTATCATGGTGCGTTATTTTATTTATTTTTGTCAGTAAGTGTATTTCCAAAAATTATCCTGTTTAACCTGAACTTGCCATACAGGCCTGAGTAACTGACCTCCGTCAACCTAGGAAGAAGACTCACACAGACCAGGAAAGCCTTCAATGCTCATGAACATATTGGGGTGATTTTTAGAAGATAGCTACACTACTGATGAAATGGTATCAAACTAAGAAAATGTGATTAGAAAATGTAATGGGGTTGTCCAGCCACTGAAAATGTGGGCTCAGATTGGACTAAAACAATAAAATAAGGGATACTCACCATCATCGCACCATTACCCTGCCACTCCTATTCCAAGGATTAGGGGCTGCTGCTGGTGTCCACTTCCTGGTACCATCTCAACACATAGGAAATGGCTGAGGTAGGTCACCATCGAAGTCAGGAACAAGGGGGGCCCATAAAGCACTGGAATGGGATTGGCAGGGGGTATGGTACTGTGAGCTGGTTTTAAAATAATTTCAGCGGCTGGAAAACCCCTTTGATTTTTCTAGCAATAAAAAGGAAAGCAATGAATTCTGTACCAGATGCATTCTCCTTCCCCTCTTGCATGAGTAGCCATTCATATGTTCAGCCTGTGGTACATCAAGCATGGCTCCTCTGCGGCAATCTTTGTGGGAGAAGCCATTGGAAATGTTTATATTATTGTCATTGGAGTAACAAACAGCATGGATGTTAGAATAACCCGCCATGTTCTTCTCTCTGTGCTGTTCATTTATATAATTCTGGTTTCCACTAGCGGGACAGTGAGCAGTGCTGAGACCATTATTGGAGTAGATATTGTTGCTTTTGTTGATGTATTTTACATTATTCATTCTTTCTTCTATCTGGTGGTTTGCTTCGGTTTTGATTTTGGAAGACTCCTGGTTATACATGAAAGTTTCTCTATGAGCCCTAGTTACTGTACCAATAACATCTTCTTTGCTAACATCAAATGATGGCGGAGGAAGAGAAGAAGATGCAGGTAGAGTGAGGCTTTTATCTGAGTAATTGTGACCACTAGTGTCCAACTTTTCTTGAACAGGTGGGGGCACAAGTGGCAAAAGTGAAGGTGAAGCTTGGTAATCTGGCAGTGCTTCTTGGTGTCCTGAGCTAACAAACTGGCTGTTCATCATGGTTTTCATAGCAGTCTGCATCTCCATCAGCATTCTCTGCTTTTCACGTTTTGGAATGCGCCCGAAACGAACAGCTGTCAAGGAAGGACATAAAAAGTGAAAAGAGAGAGATCGTTACTTGAATTCCCAAGCCTGTTAAAAAACATAAAACTTAAAGTCACGAAATGTGTTAAAATGATAAAATATTGTATGCTCACCACTTTATCTCCTGCTGTTTCCAGTGCTGCTGCTCCAGGCTGCCACCTCTGCCCTGTGTTTACAGACTGCAGCCATTAACTCCATGCAATCACTGCAGCCATTTACTGGCCTCAGTGGTCTCATGCTGTATATACCACTGAGGCCAGTGATCAGAGTGGCAGAGCTGGAAATGGCAATGGATAAAGAGGTTAATACAGTCCTGATCAAAAGTTTAAGACCACTTGAAAAATGGCAAAAAATCATATTTTACATTGTTGGATCCTAACAAAGTTCCAAGTAGAGCTTCAACATGCAACAAGAAGAAATGAGAGTGAGACAAAACATTTTTTCAGCATTCAATTAATTGAAAATAACGATTAAACTGAAACAGGCTGTTTTTCAGCTGATCCAAATTTTAGGACCACATGCCTTTAAAAGGCCAAATCTGTGCAAAGATGTGGATTCATTGTCATTTTCATTGTCAGGTAGTCACATGTTGTGATGGCAAAGGCAAAAAAACTCTCCCTTTTTGAACGTGGTCGGGTTGTTGAACTGCATAAGCAGGGTCTCTCACAGCGCGACATCGCTGCTGAGGTGGGACGCAGTAAGACAGTCATTTGGAATTTCTTAAATGATCCTGAGGGTTATGGAACAAAAAAGTCAAGTGGAAGACCCAAAAAAATTTCATCAGCAGTGAGCCGGAGGATCCAATTGGCTGTCCGTCAAGACACTGGACGATCCTCGACCCAAATTAAGGCCCTTACTGGTGCTGACTGCAGCCCCATAACCATCAGACGGCATCTGAGACTGAAGGGCTTCAAAAACAAAAAACTTCTTCAAAGACCTCGTCTCCTTGAATGCCACAGAACTGCTCGTTTGGACTTTGCAAGAGAGCACCAAACATGGTACATTCAAAGGTGGAAGAAAGTTTTATTCTCTGATGAGAATTTTTTTTACCCTGATGGTTTCCAACATTACTGGCATGACAAGCAGATCCCACCTGAGATGTTTTCTACGCGCCACAGTGAAGGGGGTGCCATAATGGTCTGGGGTGCTTTTTCCTTCAGGAAGTGCAGGGGCGTCAAACGGCCGCTGGCTATGTCCAGATGTTGCAGAGAGCATTCCTCATGACTGAGGGCCCTCGTCTGTGTGGTAACGACTGGGTTTTTCAACAGGACAACGCTACAGTACACAATGCCCGCAGAACAAGGGACTTCTTCCAGGAGAATAACATCACTCTTTTGGCCCATCCTGCGTGTTCGCCTGATCTAAATCCAATTGAGAACCTTTGGGGATGGATGGCAAGGGTTTACAAAAATGGACAACAGTTCCAGACAGTAGATGGCCTTCGTGCGGCCGTCTTCACCACTTGGAGAAATGTTCCCACTCACCTCATGGAAACGTTTGCATCAAGCATGCCGAAACAAATTTTTGAAGTAATCAACAATAACGGCGGAGCTACTCCTTACTGAGTTCATGTTTGGAAGTTGGATTTCTGTTTTGGGGGGGTTTAGTTTTTTTTTGGGAGGTGTGGTCCTAAACTTTTGATCAGCTGAAAAACAGCCTGTTTCAGTTTATTCGGTGTTTTCATTAAATTGAATGCTCAAAAAATGTTTTGTCTCACTCCCATTTCTTCTTGTTGCATGTTGAAGCTCTACTTGGAACCTTGTTAAGATCCAGCCATGCTAAATATGATTTTTTGCCATTTTTCAAGTGGTCTTAAACTTTTGATCAGGACTGTATATGATCTTATATTAGTTTAACACATTTGGGGGTTTTCTGGAAATTTTTAAATCAGTTGGAAAACCCATTTAAAAGGGATGTCCAGGATTTTACTATTGATGGCCTATCCTCAGGATAAGCCATAATTATTTGATTGCTGGGGGTCTCACACCCTGCCATCCCTCTGATTAGCTGGTTTAGAACAGCTTTGTGCCGGAAATATAAGCTCTGTCCTTTGTGTAGTGGACGGAGCTGGTTACTGCAGAGCTGCCCCGATTCACTTCAATGAAAGCAGCAACATTGGTAGAAGCTGTGTAGTTGCGGCACCATCCAGAGGATAGGTCATCAATAAAATCTCGGAAAACCCTTTTAAGTTGCCCATATCAATTCAATAACTGTCAGATGAACGATCGTTCGGCCAACAGCTATCTCTCTAGACTCACTCCTGGCTTACCCATATACACAAACACGTTCGGCTTCGTCTGTGTATTCTATCGGGGAAGCGAAGACATCTATGGCGACAGCTTATCTCCCGGGAGAACAAAAGGTTCGGATATTCGTTTCGCCCAATTGTTGTCTCCCCCAACATCATCTACCGGGGAGAGTTGAAGCTCCTCACACACATTAGTGTGTGGGCTGAGCCCACCATTGTTTATGGCCAGCTTTATACTGTTGTGTTATTTACATCAGGGTTTGTACATATGGATCTATACACCTACACACACTGTATAATAGCACACAATTCTTACAGTATTCCACACAGGTATATTTTGATAAGAACTTTGCACTTCTATTTAAACCTCCAACTTCTGCAGAACAACCCCATAAAACGCTATGAGGTGGGGGTTTCATAATTACAAGGTTCGTCAAATATAAAGAAATATTGAAGGAAAACAATGGATGCTCGATTGATACATACCATCTCTTGACATGCCGACAGACAGACACTTCTTGAAACGACATTGCTGGCATCGATTTCGGTTCATCCTCATGATAGAACAGCTCTCATTCTTGAGGCACTTTTTGTACTGGATGTTTTGTTGAATGCTTCTTCTAAAAAAACCCTAAGAACACATATAAGTCCTTATATTAGAGTCAGTTTTTCAGCATGAAAATGCATGATCTGCCATGAGTGGAGAAAAGACCTCCAAAAACCACCCTCCTCCCATAGTATCTTATTATGTATTGACCTATCTTCAGCCTACACAAAGGAGGAGAGCATTTTTATAGTCAGTTTTGCAGGAGTCTGCGTTCCGTAATTTGCATCAATTTTATCAAATGTCACATAATGTTTAAAGGGCTTTTAATATTGATGACCTATTAAATCATCAATATCAGATCAGCAGGGGTCCGACACCCGTCAGCCTAGCCAATCAGCTGTATGAAGGGAGC
This sequence comes from Bufo bufo, assembly GCF_905171765.1. Classification (NCBI taxonomy): domain Eukaryota; kingdom Metazoa; phylum Chordata; class Amphibia; order Anura; family Bufonidae; genus Bufo; species Bufo bufo. Next base: position 411,305,280 of record NC_053393.1, on the reverse strand, counting down.
TGGAAGAGAGACAGGAGAAGGCACACGCGCACCTTCCCTTCATACAGCTGATCGGCGGGGGTGCCAGGTGTTGGACCCCCGGCGATCTGATATTGATGACCTATCCTGAGGATAGGTCATCAATATTAAAAGCCCAGAGAACCCCTTTAATAACTTTAACACATCTTTATGTCTATATATTATTTGCCGTTCAGAGGTGCAGTTATATGTTCTAAAGCCCCTTTTGGCCTGTATTAATGGCAAAAAACATATATATTATTTGCCGTTCAGAGGTGCACGAATATGTACTAAAGCCCTTTTTGGAGTGTATTAGTGGCAAAAATATATATATTTGCTGTTCAGCTGTACAGTTATATGTTCTAAAGCCCTTTTTGGCATGTATTAGTGGCACAAAAAAAAGTATTTGCCGTTGTGTGGTGAAGTGAGAAAATGACAGACCTTTTTTGCGTGTATTAGTGGCAAATAAATATTTATTTGCCGTTCAGCAGTGCAGTTATATATTCTAAAGCCCTTTTTGGTGTGTATTAGTGGCAAAAAAATATATATTATTTGCTGTTCAGCGGTATATATATATATATTTTTTTGTCGTTCAGCGATGCAGTTAAATGTTCTAAAGCCCTTTTTGGCATGTATTAGTGGCCGTTCAGTGGTGCAGTTATATGTTCTAAAGCCTTTTGTGGCATTAATAAGTGGAAAAAAATAAGGGCCTATTTGCCATTCAGCAGTGCAGTTATATGTTCTAAAGCCCTTTTTGGCATGTATTAGTGGCAAAAAAATATATATTATTTACCTTCAGCGATGAAGTTATATGTTCTAAAGCCTTTTGTGGTGTGTGTAAGTGGGAAAAAAAGTGCCTATTAGCCGTTGTGTGGTGAAGTGAGAAAATTACAGACTTTTTTGGGGTGTTTTAATTTCCTTTTTATTTATTTTTTTGATCTAAGAGTATGTCAGACAGAGAAGTGCCAGGCCCTGCAAAGGGGAGTGGCAGAGCCCTAAATGTTTCTGGCGCAGGCACAGGTCGCAGCAGAGTAAGGGGGCGTGGCAGCAGGAGTCGCAGCAGGAGGCCTGAGCTCCCGGTGTCATCTAGCGGTCGTGTCTTGACCAGCAACCCAGCGGTTCTTGAATGGTTGACTCGATCATTCACTTCGTCCCAAGTGACATCAGACACCCCCCAGCCAAGAGTAGGTGGGTTCGTCAGACACAACCCTTAGTTGGCATGGCCTGGGAGCAGGCCCTGTGCCCTCACCTGTCCTCAACCTGCCTCTGTCCTTTTCTGTTCCCTCAGGCAGAGAAGTATTATATGCTGTGGGCTCAGCTCCACTATACAGCGCGGGGACGAGCTACTAGAGGACAGTCAGCAGCTACTGGCCAGCCAAGATGTGGAGGAGCTTCCTCCGGGATGCGGGCAAGTAGTGATGAGGAGAGTGGCATGGGAGCTGGTGTTGCGAGCGGTCAGGCTCCTGACCCAGAGATCGTTGAGGAGGACATCAGTGACGTGCAGACAGTACTCGATTATGATGATGCAGCTGATTGCACTTGGGAGCCGGGTGAATTAGGGGCTTCATCATCATCGGGAGAAGAGGGTGGCAGCTTGCCCGTGAGGCAGCAGCCAGCAAGTCACTAGCGTGGCCGGGAGTCAGCAGGGTGGCAGCAGAGGTAGGTTGGGAGCCAAATGTGCCTGGGGCAGACCACCCGCTTTGCAGAAGCTTACCTTCCCGGAAAGTAGCAGTGCAGTCAGTCAGTGCGGAGTGTTGGGGGTAAAATCACCTACTCGGCAGTGTGGCAGTTTTTTGTTAAGCCGCCGGAGGAGGTGAACATGGCCATTTGTAGAATCTGTGAGCAGAAGGTGAAGCGTGGACAGAGTGCCAATGTTGGCACCACAGCCCTGCATTAACATATGAGGCGCCACCATAAAGTGGCCTGGGAGAAAAGTGGCTCCGATGTGGTGGTCCAGCCTGTCGCGAAAACCGCTGCATCACCCAGTGGAACGCACCCGATTTCAGGCCGTCAAGGCTCCACCACCTCAGCTGAAGGGAGCTGTCTGTCCTTCCCATCATCTGCTGGTCCTGATGCTCCTGCTCCTTGTCAGTCATTCCGTCAGCAATCAATCACTGAAGCGATTGCCAAGAGACAACAGTATGCGTGCACTCATCCAACGGCGCAGAAGCTGAACATGCTCCTGTCCAAGTTGCTGGTGCTGCAGTCTCTCCCTTTCCAAGTGGTGGACTCTGCACCTTTTAGAGAACTGATGGCTTGTGTCGAGCCAAGGTGGAGAGTCCCAAGCCGTCATTTCTTTGCCAAAAAGGCAGTACCTGCCCTGCACTTGTATGTAGAACAGAAGGTGAGTCAGTCCTTGAGCTTGTCGGTGTCTGCCAAAGTGCACGGCAGCACCAACGCGTGACGCTGTAACTACGGTCAGGGAAAATACATGTCCTTTACGGCCCACTGGGTGAATGTGGTTCTTGCACAGCCACACCAGCAACTTAGCCAGGTGACGCCGCTTCCGCCTCCACGTTCTCACGCCGTTGGTCCTGCGACAATGTCCGGCTCTGCCTCCTCATCCTCCACCGTGTCCTCAGCCTCCACTGCAGGGACAATTCACAGTGCCCCTCCAGCATACCACATGTGCAGGGCACGGCAGTGTCACGCTGTTCTGTACCTCGTTTGCCTGGGCGAACGGACTCACACAGGGGAGGAACTGCTCCGTGTCCTTCATCAAGAAATTGAATCCTGGCTTTCTCCGCGACAACTGAAAATCAGAACCATGGTGACCGACAACGGGAAGAACATGGTGTCAGCGCTGCGTCAAGGAGGGCTGAGCCATGCACCCTGCATGGCACACGTGGTCAATCTAGTTGTCAAGCGGTTCCTGAAGTCTTCTGCAAGACATTCTAAAAATGGGCAGGAAACTTTGCATGCACTTCAGCCACTCGTACACCGCAAAGCACACCTTCCTTAAACTGCAGCGGCAGAATGGCATTCCCCAACATAGGCTGATATGCGATGTTTCCACTCGTTGGAATTCCACCCTCCATATGTTGTACCGACTATACAGAGAAAGGCCATAAACGATTTCTTGATGATCCAAGAGGACAGAAATACTTCACTGTGTAACTTCGATGTCAGCCAGTGGCAGCTCATGCGGGACACCTGCAGTTTGCTCGAAAAATTCGGCGGACCGGCCGAATCGAATTTTTGAGAAATTCGCTCATCTCTAATCATCGGCTTCCAACAGCTATAACTTTTTTTTTTTGTCTATGTAGCTATATGTTTTACGTCGTTTTAAAAGGCACCATTTTGGGGTACACATTACTTTTATTAACTTTCTGAGAGGGAGATGGGAAAAAAACAGCAATACTGCTACAGGTATAAATAACATGATAACTTCATTGTCTGGGTCAGTACGATCATAGCGATACCAAGTACATATAGTTTTTTCACGTTTTACTATTTTTGCACAATAAAAACACAAAGAAGAAAATATTTTTGCATCGCCTCATCCTAAGACCCATCATTTTTTACTTTTCTTTTTACGGAACTGAGTGAGGGCATAATTTTTTTTGTAAAAATTTGTCATTTTCATTGGTATCATTTTGGGGGACATACATGGTTTGATCGCTTTTTTATTCAGTTTTTTGTGACGAATAAGCAAAAATCAGAAATTCTGTCTTTTTTTATTTTTTTTGCAGCGTTCACTGTATGGGATAAATTACATGATAATTGCGTAGTGTGGATCGTTACGGACGCGGCAATACCAAATATGTGGAGAATTCATTTTTCCAATCTTTTCCATTGAAAAAATGATAATTTTTCAATTAAAATTTTTTTTTTCTCACTTGGATTTTTTATTTAACACTATTTCTGTACTGCATTGTATTTTAATGTCAGTGCTATACTGACATTCACAGGTAGGCTGGGAAACGATAGAGGCAGGTCTGAGGCCTTCACTAGGCCCCTGCCTGCATGCACTGACATCTGCACCCTGAAATTTTATTTGTGGGGTACTCCTGCCAATCCAGGCCATTAGAGCAGGAGCTCGACTGTTATGTTACAACCGTGCCCTGCTCTCTGCTGCATGGGAGACCTGTGCAGTGCTTACACTGGGCTGCCATAAAATGGCGATGGCCGAGCCTAAGGCCCCTTAGTGACCACCATAAGAAGGCATATTGGTGGTAACTGAGGGGTTAAAGTAGGAGGGAGGAAAATGTTGAACATGTTGGTTATAGTGCATTTCCTTCTGAAATACTGGGGAAAATTGGTTGTTACAGACATTTTTCTGATGAAGAACATACATGATTAAAAAGTTGATTAGAGAGGGAATCCACATATAGAAGCAAATTATACGCTGTTTAGCTACAATGACCTCAAATTCCTTGAAGTGGCAACCAAAACCTGAAAAACATGGATGGAAGTGGGGAACTATGTTCAAATGGATCGAAGTATAGCCGAAATGGCAAAGGCTCAGCCAATGATCACCTCCAGAAAGATCAAAGATGATTTGAAGTTACCAGTGAATACTGCTACAATCAGAAAAGTGAACCCAAGTTACCAGGAAGAACTCCCCCCAAAGTCCGGTTGTTGAAAAAAAGACATGTCCTTAATAGGTTAAAATTTTCCAAGAAACACATTGACTGTCCCAAAGAGAAATGGCGCAACATTTTGTAGACTGATGAAAGCAAAATTGTTCTTTTTGGGTTTAGTGGCCGCAGACAGTGAGAAACATTTATAAAGACTGGTGTTTCCATATGCCACTGTTCATCCTCTGTGCACCGTAACAAGATGAGTGTCATTTATTAAGAGGCACTTCTGGAAATCTGTGCACCAGAAACTGAAGTCTACGCTAGCCCGAAGATGGCACAAACTTCAGTTATAACTTACGTAAGAAGCCCTGCCCGCTTTATTGGTGAGAAGCTCAAAAAGTCGGAAATTATGGAGCAATCTTGGCATGCGCCATCATTTTTGACTTTTTTATGCCACAGTAATGGCCTAAACCCTTTAGGCCGTGGTATCCCGGCCTAGATTCCTGCTGACAGCAGGAGCGCACGGCGTCATTGGTTGCTATGACGCCGTGCTCTTCATGCCACCGCTGCACTACAGTAATACACTCGTATAGATCATACGAGTGCATTACTGTAGTGCAGCGGCGGCATGAAGGGCACGGCGTCATAGCAACCAATGACGCCGTGCGCTCCTGCTCTCAGCAGGATGCCAGGCCGGGATACCATGGACCGTTCACGGCCGTGTGCATTCGGCCTTATAAAGTGCCCCTCACTAAGTCAGACAACTCCCGAGCACTGAATTGAAGCCACGGCATGAAGCATGGTGGTGCAAAAATCATGATATGGGGATGTTTCTCATACCATGTCTTTGGGCCTATTTATAGTATACGAGGGATCATGGATCAGTTTGAATATATCAAATTACTTGAGGAAATCAAGTTGCCCTATGCCGAAGAAGAAATGCCCTTGAAATGAGTTTTTCAACCCAAAACACGCTAGTAAGTGAACACATCTTGGTTATAGACAACAGGATTGAGGTAATGGAGAGGGCAGCCCAATCGCCCCCATAGAGAACTTGTGGGGTGACATCAAAAATGTGGTTTATAAGGCAAAACCGAAATATGCAGGAACTGTGGAATGTAGTCCCATCTTCCTGGACTGGAATACCTGTCCAGAAGTTGGTTCGCTCCATGCAATGCAGATTCAAGAGTCAAGCAGTTCTCAGAAAACAACATTGCTTACCGGTAATCGTTTTTCTCGATACCCATGACGGCACCCAGTGCGACTCAGGACCTCCCATCAGGACAGGAAACCTGAGAAGATAAAAAGGACACACCTCCACCCAACACCAGTGGAAGAAATAAATTGTTCTCCGGAGAGAAGTGATAAGGGATTAAAGACCCTTTTTTTTTTTTTAAATCTATATTACTTCATATAGACCTGACTGATACCTTATATATATTTATAAATGTATCTGTATATGTATCTATATATGGGGAGGGAACTATCGGGTGCCGTCATGGGTATCGAGAAAAACGATTACCGGTAAGCAATGTTGTTTTCCCCTCACCCATGACGGCACCCAGTGCGAGATAGACTATAAGTAGAGTCTAGGGGGGGGCCACAGCCTGCAGGACCTTCTGCCCAAATGAGGCGTCAGAATGGAGCTGCAACCTATAATGTTTGAGAAAGGTATGTGGGGAACTCCATGTAGCTGCCCTACAAATCTGAGCTAAGGACACGTCAGCCCTTTCAGCCCATGAGGTAGACACTGCCCGAGTAGAATGGGCCCCGAACCCAGAAGGAGGGGAAAGACCCAAGGAGATGTAAGCCTTTGTTATGGCCTTCTTCACCCATCTGGCAATAACCCCGCAGGATGCTTTCTTACCCCTATTCCCCCCTAAAAACTGGACAAGAAGGTTCTCGTCTTTCCTTCATGAAGACGTAACATCCAGGTAAACTAACAAGCATCTTTTAACGTCCAAGCAATGAAAACTTTTTTCCCTGCTATTGGAGGGGTTAGGAAAAAAGGAAGGCAACACAATGTCCTGGCTCCTGTGAAAATCCGAGACAACTTTGGGAAGGAAGGAAGGCAGGGGCCTAATTACTACTTGATTGTCCTGGATGACAGTATATGGTGGATGTGCAGAGAAGGCCTGGATCTCCGAGACCCTCCTAGCAGAGGTGATTGCCAGTAGAAAAGCCATTTTAATGGACAGGATGTCAATTGGGATCTCTAACAAGGGCTCAAATGGCTTATCGGTTAGGGCTGTCAAGACCCTGTTTAAATCCCATGGGGGGGAAAGAGGCCTTACAGAAGGATGGATTCTGGCCGCGGCAGAAAGAAAACGTTTGACCCAAGGATGCATTGCTAACTGGTAGTCGAAAAAATAGCTCAAGGCTGATACCTGTACTTTTAGGGTGGAGGCTTTGAGTCCCTTGTCTAAACCTGCCTGCAAGAAGTCTAAAACTTTAGGTATTTCTGGAGGTTTAAATGGATCAGGGCTAGACCCTAGAAAGGAAGCAAAGATATTCCACACTCTATTATATTTCCTGGCTGTTGTAGCTTTCCTACTGCCTAAAAGGGTGGAAACCACCTTGTTAGAAAGCCCTCTACTCAACCAGATGCCCCTGTCAAACTCCACACTGCCAATTGTAGAATCTCCGGATTGGGGTGGCATACAGGCCCCTGGAGAAGGAGGTCCTCCCTTGGAGGGATCGTCCAGGGGGGGCTTCTGGCTAGATTTAACAGGGTGGAGTACCAGATCCTTTTGGGTCATTTCGGGGCTACCAGGATTATAGAGGCTCCCTCCCTCCGTACTTTCTTCAGTACCTGTGGAATTAGGGAAATAGGTGGGAAGGCATAGCCGCGTTCTCGGCTCCAATCCTGGGCCAGACTGTCCACGGCCGTGGGGTTCTCTGTGTGATTTAAGGAGAAGAACCTCTCTGTCTTCCTGTTCTTCCGGGTAGCGAAGAGGTCTATAGTTGGGGTCCCAAACCTTAAGACAATCTGGGAAAAGACTTCTCCGTTCAGACTCCACTCTGCCTGGCTGAGTTCCACTCGGCTTAAAAAGTCGGCCACCGTGTTCTCTTTTCCCTTTAGATGTATTGCAGATAGGAGCAGGTTCCTGTCTTCTGCTATTTTGAAAATTTCCTGGCAGAGGAAGATTAGGGATGGTATTTTTGTTCCGCCCTGGTGATTTATATAGGCCACTGTTGTTGAATTGTCCGAGTAAAAGACCAGTTTTTTGTTCAAGACATCTGGAACTGCCACCCTTAGAACTCTTTCTACTGCCCTGAGTTCCTTGTAATTTGATGTGCAGGCTCGGGTTCTTAAATCCCATCTTCCCTGCCAATATTTCCCATCTGAATGAGCCCCCCAACCCCACGGACTGGCGTCTGTTGTTATCCGTATGGGTTCTATGAAGGACCAGGGCATCCCTGCCGAAAGATTCTTCTCGGATGTCCACCATAGGAGGGAATACCTTGCTCTGGAGGAGAGATGAAATTTTTCCTCTAGTGTTTGTGGAAGACCATTCCATTTCTTTAAGATATCCCACTGTAACGATCTTGTGTGAATCTGAGCAAACGGCACTGCGGGAATCGTAGCCGTCAGGTGCCCTAATACTGCCATCGCCTTCCTGATGGAACATCGGAAGGAGCGGAAAAGGATCCAAACATGTTCCTTTGTTGAAACTATTTTCTTCTGAGGAAGGAATGTTTTCTGAGCCGTGGAATCTAGCTGCATCCCTAAAAATACGCAATTTTGAGAGGGGGTTAGGCAAGATTTTTCTCGATTGACCTTCCATCCCAGATCTTTCAATAGAGAACACACCAGGACAAGATCCGTCTGTAACTGTACCTTCGTCTGGGCTATGAACAAAAAATCGTCCAGATAGGGTACTAACACTATCCTGGACAATCGGAGGAATGCCACCATCTCCGCCACAACCTTTGTAAAAATTCTCGGGGCTTGTGAGACCCCAAACGGGAGGGCCCTGTATTGCAGGTGCAGAAGCTGGCCCTTTACTTGGACAGCCGTTCTCAAATACTTTTGGGAGGAGGGATGAATAGGGATGTGGTAATAAGCATCCTCTAAGTCTATACTTGCCATCCAGCAATCTTTGTATAACAGATCTATAGTTGTCTTTATCGTCTCCATCCGGAATCTTTTGTATTTCAGGAACTTGTTTAGTCGTTTTAGATTTAGAATCATTCGAAAGGACCCATTGGGTTTCTTTACTAGAAAGAGTGGGGAGTAATACCCCCTGCCCTCCTCTTCTATGGGAACTTGGCAAACGACTCCTTTGTCCAATAACAACTGAACCTCTGCCTCTAAAACTGTGGATTTTAAGGGATCTTTCGGAGTTGGAGTGTGGGTGAAGAAATTTTGGGGGTAGGAGAGAAACTCCAATCTGACTCCCTCTGCTATCCCTCCCAAAACCCATTTGTTTTGGGTGACCTTTGACCAAGCAGGGAGAAAGGAAGAGAGTCTCCCCCCAACTTGGAGCCCGGCGTCATTGCTGCTTATCTTTTTTATTATCTTGGGATTTGAAAAGAAAGCCGCTAGATTTCCTCTGAAATCGATCTCTCTCTTTCCTATCGTAGGGCTTGCCCCTCTGCCTTCTAAAGCTCTGCTGGGGCCTACGAAAAAAGGGGGGCTTCTGAGGGACAGGAAACCCCCTTTTTTTGTCAGAGGCCTTCTCCAGGATGTCATCTAAAGATGACCCAAATAATCTGTCGCCTTCACACGGAAGGGCACAGAGTCTGGCCTTAGATCCCTGGTCACCCTTCCAGGATCTAAGCCAAATAGCTCTTCTAGCCGCGTTTGACATAGCAGAGGCTCTGGCGGAAAAGCGCATCACATCAGTGGAGGCATCCGTTAAAAAATCAGCTGCTTTTGAGAAGGTGGGGAGAGAAGCTAGGAGCTCTTCTCTAGGTCTTTTTTCTTTAAGATGTGACTCTAGCTGGTCAATCCATAGTCTCAGCGACCGGGAAACCCAGGTGGCTGCGACTGCCGGCCTGAGACAGGCGGCCGACGTCTCCCAAGCCCGTTTAAGATATATGTCCGCTTTCTTGTCTAACGGGTCAGAAAGACAACCTAAATCATCAAATGGGAGGGCAGACTTTTTTGCAATCTTGGCGACTGGTGCATCCACCGTAGGGGCCCTATCCCAGCTTGAGGACACTTTTTCTTCATAAGGGTATTTTCTTTTAACAGAGGAAGGTATGAAGAACTTTCTGTCAGGATTCTTCCACTCTTTTTTAATAATCGCCTGCATGCTTTCATGCATAGAAAAAACCCTATGTTTTTTAGGGCCTAATGCCTGAAAGGCCTGATCCGCAACTGATCTGGTCTGCTTAATGTCTTCCAACTGCATAGTTGCTCGGACCGCTTTTAATAATGGCTGCGTATCCTCAGGGGAAAAGAAGGACTTCCCTGAATATTCCTCGTCCGAGGAATCTGAATTACTGGAATCTAACTGCCCGGATTCTCTGGCTTCACTATCGGACGAGTCCATTTCCATACTATCACATTCTGTGGCTTTATCCGGGGATCTGGCACGGCCTTTACTGAATGTCTTGAAGGATGCTTTGATTAAGGACCTCATAGATCTTGTAAGGGTCTGGGACTGTTCCGCTACCAGTTTGTCTATACATGCCGTACACAGAGGTTTCTGATAGGATGCAGATAGAGTCGTCTTACAATCTGCACACTCTTTGTGTTTTGACTTGGAAGACGACTTTTTTGGAGGCTTTGGGATCTAAGACAGAAACACCTTATTAGTAAAAAAGGAACGTTCTCACCATGTGAATTTTTCCTTCCCCATCCTTAGGACCAGTACCGGACTTGCAGGCCTCAAGGGGTCCAGGGGTTCAGCGCGTCCATCTGTAGGCTCCGACATGCTTGCTAGCTGGATCCTACTTCAGCACAAACACACTGTGCCTCCGCTGGCTGCCTGCACCTGCCGCCGCATTTATAGATTTAAAAGACGCGCCTCGGCCCTCACTTCCGGGTCCTGCGCGTCGAGGGAGAAGCCCCGCCCCCCCCGACGTCATCGGCCGGCCCTCCGAAAGATGGCCCCGCGCATGCGCATAAGCGCTCAGACGCGCGGGCGCCATTCTCAAACTGGGCAAGCCGGCGTGGGGAGCCGCCTGAACACGGCCACAGCGGCTCCCCGCAGGACCGGCAGCGAGTGCGGGCGCAGGCAGACTTGTGGGGAGCGGCTTCCGGCACGGCCACAGAACTACCGCTCCCCAGGGATAGGTCTTCCCACGGCAATGCCACAGACCCCCCCCAGCGCTGCCTTCTTCTTTGAGGTACGTCCCACAGAAATACTGCTGCTTCTCAGGAACTCCCATCCGGAGGACAGGAAACCTGAACTGGTGTTGGGTGGAGGTGTGTCCTTTTTATCTTCTCAGGTTTCCTGTCCTGATGGGAGGTCCTGAGTCGCACTGGGTGCCGTCATGGGTGAGGGGAAACAATGGTTATGCCACTAAATATTAGTTCAGTAATTCAAAGTCAAGTGAAATCTCAAAAAAAAAAAACAGTTTATACATTACATTTTTGAGTTTTTAAAGAAAAATGCTGGTACTGCTATTTTTTGAACAGCCTAATATTCATACTGTAATATATATTATACCCACAGGAAATCTACACGAATAATCCACCACATAAACAATTACTACAGTAGAAATAATGACACTTGCCTTACAGCCCTCACAAGCATGGACTCCATAGTGAAATCCAGACGCCACATCTCCACACACTTTACACAGAAGAATCATTCCATTGAATTCTAAAAAGATTAACACATAACATAGTAACATAGTTTATAAGGACGAAAAAAGACATCTGTCCATCCAGTTCGGCCTGTTATCCTGCAAGCTGATCCAGAGGAACACGACACAATTTACAATATTGTCAATGTACAGGTGAAACTCGAAAAATTTGAATATCGTGCAAAGTTCATTTATTTCAGTAATGCAACTTAAAAGGTGAAACTAACATATGAGATAGACTCATTACATGCAAAGCGAGATATTTCAAGCCTTTATTTGTTATAATTTGGATGATTATGGCTTATAGATTATGAAACCCCAAAGTCACAATTTTGAGGTCCCCCTTTGCTCAGGGGGTATGGATTAATTAGCTGACTAGAGTGTGACACTTTGAGCCTAGAATATTGAACCTTTTCACAAAATTCTAATTTTAAGCTGCATTAATGCAATTCCTTTCAATTTGCATTTCTGAAATAAATGGACTTTTGCACGATATTCAAATTTTTCGAGTTTCACCTGTATTTCTTAAATATGTGTGTATATACTGTATATATACACACACATGCCCTGCTTTTAAATTTGCATTATATTAGGGCTACATTCACACAAACGTATTTTGTTTCCGTGTCCATTCCGTTTTATTTAGCGGATTGGATGGGGACCCATTCATTTCAATGGGTCAGCAAAAAATGCGAACAAGCACATCGTGTGCTGTCCGCATCCGTATGTCCGTTCCGTAGCTCCGCAAAAAATATAGAGCATGTCCTATTCTTGTCCGTTTTGCTCTTACAATGTATCCGCAAAAAACACGGATGCAATACGGATGCCAAAAGGAAGTCATCCGTATTTTTTGCGGACCGCAAAACACATACGGTCGTGTGAATTTAGCCTAAGGAGGACCTGTCACCTCTCCCGATTGTCTGTTTTAGACTAGGGCTACAAGGCAACAATGGTCGCGGGCAGGTTTTCAGCATAGTGGTCATCCCATAATGAATATGAATAGGATCACCGCGCCAGTCGCAAGAAATCCAACACAGCTGCATTTCTTGCTACTGGCGCGGCGATCCCTTTCATTTCTATGGGATCACCGCTATTCTGCTATCCTGGCCGTGACCAGTGTCGCCGTGCAGCCCTAGACTTAGTAACTACTTGTATTCCCAATGGAATAACATCTTTTCTTATGGCTCTAAATTGTGGCATTCCTCTATTATTCTTACCAGAAATTTATGAACAAATTGCCAGCAGTCTGCAATTTTCTAATGGGATGGAGCCTAGACTATTGTAAAACGTGACAAAATTTGGCACATTTCTGGGAAACAATGTTGCATCAAACTTTAGACCTATTTATGGGGTAATCCACTACTCCTTGCTCACCTCTTTTGATTTTCCAGCTCAATAAGAGCTGTAGCGTAACATAAGAAGGCACGGCTTACAATGTGACACTGTATGCACCAATATTGCACTAAATTTTGGAGCAAGCCAACCAATAATTTGTCTAAAATTAGATAAAAGTGTCTAACTATGCACCAAATCTATTTTCCATGTAGACCTCTGTGATAAGTTTTGGCACATCTTTAGACCTGTATACATTTATACTGTCTACATTTTAAACAGAATTAGTAAATCTACCCCATTGTGTCAAAATAAAGGGTTTTTCCTAAAATCATAACTGATCACCTATCCACAGGACGGATGATTAGTATCTCACTGCTGGGACCCCCACTAATCAAGAGATGGGGGTACTATGTCCCCTGTTTAAAATGAAGTGGCAATCGCACATACAGTACATGCTGCTGCTCCATTCACAGTCTATACGACTGACGAAAGCAGCCAAGCACTGTACTCGCCGATCTCTGTAAGGCTACGTTCACAGTGGCGTTTTTGCTGGGTCCGGCAGGGTTCAGCAAAAACGCTTCTGTTACTGATAATACAACCATCTGCATCCATTATGAACGGATCCGGTTGTATTATCTGTAACATAGCCAAGACGGATCCGTCATGAACTCCATTGAAAGTCACTGGGGGACGGATCCGTTTTCTATTGTGTTAGATTGTGTCAGAGAAAACGGATCCGTCCCTATTGACTTGCATTGTGGGTCATGACGTCTTGCTCCGCATCTCAGGACGGAAAGCAAACCACAGCATGCTGCGGTTTGCTCTCTGGTATTAGAACGGAACGGAATACATTTTGGAGCATTCCGTCCTGTTCAGTTATGTTTTGTCCCCATTGACAATGAATGGGGACAAATCGGAAGCGTTTTTTTTTCCAGTACTGACACCCTATGACAGATCTCAGTACCGGAAAATATTAACGCTAGGGTGAAAGTAGCCTAAGTCTTATAGGGACTGAACGGAATGACCACTACTCCATTCAAACACCGCACATGTGATCCACATCCTCTTGATTTATGGAGGTCCCAGCAGTAAGACATTTCATATCATTTTTAATTGCGTGGTTAAAGGGGTCTTCCATGATCAGCATATTGATGGCCTACCCTCAGGATAAGCCATTAACATGAGATCTGTGGGGGTCAGATCTGAAGAGGATGCAGTGCCCCCGCAGCCCCTTTGAGCCCCCCTGCCAGATCTAATACCGGGGAAAACCCCTAAGAAGTATATCGGAAAATTGTCAGTGGACTGTCTACCAAAAGACATTCCATTTTAAAGAGATTGCATACAAATTTTTACTAAATGGCTGCTGTCTTCCAGCCATAGCGTTATTCTTGAACATGAGCTGTGTGTGCAGTATTGCTGCTCAGCTCCATTAACCTAAAGAGGACCTTTCATGGGTCCAGACATTATGAAAAATCCAGCAAGCCGCCAATATGTTGCAAATATTAATCTTCTTTATTGCTCAGTAGATTATTTCAAAATAACGCGTTTCGGCATATAGCCTTCATCAACAGATACATGTCATAATTCACAGTGACTCTTATATACACACATCAATTAATGAACGTGACATCATCCACCCCCTTATGGGCGGGAACAAAAAATAAACCAACCGATTTCTTGGTTTCACTATAGAATGGGAACACACATAACAGAAGAATTTTTACAATATCGAAAATAGCAGATCAGCTAGTCGATAATGTCTACAATAAAGGAAAATAAAGAAATTATTTGAATCAAGCAGTACGAAAACATACACATAGTCTCATAGCCTTACAACCTCATGATCGCGATTTAGACCCTTGGGATGCAATGTATGAAGAGTATGTATCCAAAATGCCTCTCTACGAAGTAAAAGCTTTTTTATATCGCCTCCTCTCCTTGCTCTCACAACTTGCTCCAAAACCTGAAACCTTAACTGAGATATGGAATGTCTACATTTATCAAAGTGGTAAGGCAACGGCAGTAATACATTTTTACATTGGAGTATTTTAACCAAAGCGTACCCTGATGTGGAGGAAATTAAAAATCCGCCGCTGATTTGTAATAAAAAGAACCCCAGCCTGAGAGATAAATTAGTCCATGCAGATTTAGGGAGTAATAATGAAACATTGAGACAGAGCCCATTGAGAACAATTAAAAAAGGCCCATTTCCGTGCCTGCATTGTCTTCAATGTTCCCATATAATGAAGGGTTCTGAGGTATACCATCCTCAAACAGGAAAGGCCTTCAAAATTGAAGGTTTTTTTACCTGTGAGTCAAAAAATGTGATCTATTTGATCAAATGCCCATGCGGGCTTGCGTATGTGGGCGAAACTATGTAAACGGTGAGGGATAGGATATGCAAGCATAAGTCCACAATTAGGACTAAAAATTTATTACTGCCGTTGCCTTACCACTTTGATAAATGTAGACATTCTATATCTCATTTAAGGTTTCAGGTTTTGGAGCAAGTTGTGAGACCAAGGAGAGGAGGCGATATAAAAAAGCTTTTACTTCGTAGAGAGGCATTTTGGATACATACTCTTGATACATTGCATCCCAAGGGTCTAAATCACGATCATGAGGTTGTAAGGCTATGAGACTATGTGTATGTTTTCGTACTGCTTGATTCAAATAATTTCTTTCTTTTCCTTTATTGTAGACATTATCGACTCGCTGATCTGCTATTTTCAATATTGTGTTATGTGTGTTCCCATTCTATAGTGAAACCAAGAAATCGGTTGGTTTATTTTTTGTTCCCACCCATAAGGGGGTGGATGATGTCACGTTGATTAATTTATGTGTATATATAAGAGATTAATATTCGCGGCTTGCTGGATTTTTCATTGATCTACGTGGAGCACCCTCTTTCTGGGCAACGCCAGGTAATTAGCAGGTGCGGGCTATATTTGAATTAATATTATGAAATAAGTAGCAGGTTATGTAGGGCATAGAGCAGGTATCTAACAGCGCTTA
This sequence comes from Bufo bufo, assembly GCF_905171765.1. Taxonomy (NCBI): domain Eukaryota; kingdom Metazoa; phylum Chordata; class Amphibia; order Anura; family Bufonidae; genus Bufo; species Bufo bufo. Next base: position 411,289,648 of record NC_053393.1, on the reverse strand, counting down.
CTATTTTTCCTGGGAGCTGCTCCGTTCACCCGCTGTGCCCCTGTTGAATTCTCCCGCCTGGTATGCTAATGAATAGCATCGGAACAGGGAGGAGGAGACTGTCCCGTTTATCAATGGGCGTCTCCTTCTCCCTGTGAGGTGAGGTTTTTTTTCTCCCAGGCTGTGACGTTCTCTGCTGTGATTGGACCGCTCTACAGCCAGGGAGAAGGAGACGCCCATTGAGAAACCCAGGCGTCTCCTCCTCCCTGTTCCAATTCTATTAATTAGCATACCAGGCGGGAGAATTCAACAGGGGCATGGCGGGCGAACAGAGCGGTGCCCAGGAAAAATAGTAAGGGCTATTAGATACCTGCTTTATGCCCTACATAACCTGCTACTTATTTTATAATGTCTGGACCCATGAAAGGTCCTCTTTAAAGAGGACCAGTCAGAAGGATCACACCTATTAAACCAGGCATACCACCTGGTAGGGTTGACCCTGCTGACAAAATGATATCTATCTTGTGAAAAATAGGTTGCGGAGTTCCTGAGAAAAAAGACTTTCTAGTTACTCTGTGCACCTCAGATTTGCTTAACTTTCCAGTGTTGGTCGCACTGAATTAGCATTTTTCTCTGGAACACCACAATCAATCTTCAAAAGACAGGTATAATTTTAATCATCAGAATTAACCCTACCAGGCAGTATGTCTGGGTTAATACGGTTCATTGGAGTTGTGAAGAGGCGCAAGTCTCTACATATATTCAATGCATCCAGCACCGATTCTAAATGTAAGGCAGCTTCCTTGCTGTCTTACCTTTAGACCATTTTCTATGACTAAACCAGGCGTAGAAAATGATGAATGAGACGGGCCTGCTGGCTCGTCCCCTTCCTCACCAAGCCCAGTTTTTTTAGACCTGGCGCAGATTCTGCCACACCATGGCGTGCGACAGAATCTGCGCCAGATATACACCACCAAAGTACCGTATATCTGGTCATAAATGACCCTGTACATTTTTTAATATCATACAACCCCTCTAAAAGCTTCATCTATAGGTTCATACATAACGGCAGGTGTTTTATTTCACAGGCAAGATTCAGTACTACAAGCAATAATTCAGAATCTCTTACTAGTGGTGACTCCACCATGGCCTTTGGTTAGGATTGCTGCACTAGTATAGGTTGTTTTTATGCACAGTGTGTCCACCTGTTGGTTCTTCTGAGATTCCTCTATGGTGGTGAGGGTCCCACTTGGAAGGTCACTTCTGCTTGTAGCATTCCCGCTGCTCCCACCGCTGCTCCCACCGCTGCTGCCCTCAGAAGCAGAGCTGCTGGGAGAGGATGGAAGAGAGGAGGATGAGGACTGGAAGCTACCATTGGAGCTCTCGCTGTGGCAGGAGGAAGGGCTGGAGGCTGAGCTTGAGGAGCTGATGTATGCAATAACACCACCTAGACAATAAAAGACATGGCCAGTTATGATGGCACACATGATGTACACCAATAGAACACTATTCTTTAATATTACGGTATATTGCTCTGAAACAATCTGTGCTGTCACTCACAATTCAACTATTTATCCATAATGTACACCTCAAAATATGGATATTGATGCTTAAAGGGTATTTCGATAAGATATGGAGGGGCTGCAGCACTGGACTGGCACTGCGTCCCCAAGTAGCGTTCATTCATGCAGGCGTTGTTATCGTCTATGTGCTATCCGGACTGAACACTGTCCCGTTATAGTCCATGGACCAACTCACACATGCGATGGTCTGTGCAGAGAAAACCGCAGCATGTATCATTTAGGCCTCGTCCACACGTCCGCAATTTGCGGTCCCCAGTGCACGGGCAACATCCGTGCGGCGGCCGAGACGGACCAAGACCCATTCGACTTGAATGGGTCCGTGATCCGTCCACACCGTAAAAAAATAGAACATGTTCTATTTTTTTTGTGGTGCGGAGGCATGAACAGAAACATCACGGAAGTACTCCGTAGTGCTTCCGATCCGTGCTTCCGTACCATTTAAGTGAATGGCTCCGCATCCATGATGCGGGGTGCACGCGGCCGGTGCCAGTGTACTGGCCCGGGGTACAAGGGGTTAAATATGTTCCTAAAGGGGTTCTCTGGGAATTAAGAAAATGAATACTTAAATATTTCTTTATTATAAATACTTTCTCAAATACCTTCCATTATTTATAATGGCTCATTTTGTCTGGGGGGGGGGGGAATCATCAGGTGAAACAAAATGGCGGCTGTCCCATTAGTTCACATAAAACCTGTCCTGATTACACATGAGGACAAGTTACTTTACAACACTGAGGTAAAGAGCTGCCTCCTCCTCTTGTCAGGGATTATGATCCTGAATGCAGATGATAAGAACTTTAACTGAATCCCTGGGGAATATAGTTCATGAGGAGACAGAAGTACAGAGAGGACGGACAGGACAGACTGTGGTAATGTGGAGCTGTGGTAATGGAGGCTGCATACAAGAGCTGCTGCTCATTATCCACACCTCTCCCTCCTCTCATGTCTCCTCATCATCTCCATTCCCACAGAGATTCACCTGTATTCAGGATCATGATTCCTGACAGGCAGAGCAGAGAGGAGGATGAGGCAGCACTATGACTCTTGTGGTGAAGTAACTTGTCCTCCTGAGTGATTAGGACAGGTTTTCTGTGTACTGATAGGATGGCTGCCATTTTATTTCTCCTAATGATTGCTCTCTAGACAAAACAAGCCATTCTCAGTAATGAAAGGTATTTGTGAATATATTTATTATAAAATAATATTTAAGTATTTTCATTTTTTGTTATTCCTGGAGAACCCCTTAAGTAAATGCAAACAGCAACATGCCCAACACATGACTCTGCTGGAAGAATGCAAATTGCCCTGGGCCTAATGTAAGGTTCACTTTAAAATATGAAATAATTAGGCATAAAAAATGCTTTTAGTCTGCAGGAAGCCGCTGCTAACCTTGGGGCTGTTTTAATCCACGATTTTTAAACATGGGGCTGTTTTAAACATTTAAATCCAAAATTTCTACTTTGAGTACGGAGTGTGAATAAAAAAAAAGTGGTGAATCTGGAGGACAGGTCGAGGCAATGCAACGTGAGAATTATAGGTCTACCTGAAGGCGCAGAAGGGAAAAGTTCCGCTGAAATTATACAAACCTTAATTTTGGAGAAATTTGGAAAAGAGCATTTTTCGCCATTATTTTTGGTCGAAAGAGCACACTGGATCCCAGGGGAAAAACCTATCCTGGGAAGGCAGCCACGGGCACTTCTGGCAAAGATATTGGTCTCACGGGACAGGGATATCATTTTGAGAAGGGCTATGGAATGCCCTCCTATTTTATACAATGGAAGTAAAGTGTCCTTTTTTCCCCGATTTTTCGAAAGAGATCCAAGAAAAAAGACGAAGTTTTACTGTGGTTAAAAAACGGCTGCAAGAAAGGGACATGATGTACTCATTTGTTTACCTAGCTAAATTTCGGATAATTTTTAATGGGGAAACTGTTTTTTTGATACCCCAGGTCTCATGACAGACTGGCTTGATCGGAACAATATATAGGCATTTGTTTTCTAAATGTTTTTTTTTTCTTTTCCTTTTTTGTGGTAGTCGCGGGGTGGAGTGGTTTTGGGAAAGAGATCTGGTGCAGTAATATGGTGGATCAAGTGGTTTGGGGGGGTTTTTGGCATAGATTGCGGTGCGTCTCTTTCGGGGAGGGAATGGGAGGTTGGGAGCTTGAATAGTTTTCTTTTCTGGGAATCAATCGATTGATTTGATGTCGATTAAAATCTTCACTTGGAATGTTCAGGGTTTGGGGGATAAGCTAAAAAGACAGGCGGTTCTTGATTTGGTACAAAGACATCTACCAGCGATCGTTTGTTTAGTTGAAACTCATCTCACCGAGAAAACGGTCAGGCGGATCGATAGGGTATGGGCCAGACAGATTTATCACTCAACTTTTTCTAGTTATTCTAGAGGAGTGACAGTGTTAGTTCATAATCAGTTTGATTTTGTCTGCTGGGCATCCTTTATTGATAAGGAAGGTAGATTTGTATTTCTCTATGGAAAACTTGCTGGCACACTATGTATTTTGGCCTTTATTTATATTCCCCCCCACCCTTTTCTTTTTATGTACTTAATTGCTTGTTAACCTTTATGGATCAATGGCCTGAATGTCCTTTGATAGTTAATGGGGACTTTAATTCTGTCATTAATCCAGAAATTGATAGGATCTCAATGGGGGGAGATACCTATACCCATGAACACGGATCCCCCTTGGCACGATTTTGTTTGGAAGCAGACTTTTAAAGATGTATGGGATATTTAGGGAAGGGGAAAAGAGTGTATTTCTGTGCAAGTAAATCCGGAAACTCCATGCCTAGGATAGATCTGGCCTAATAAAAACTATCTTAGATGTATAAAGCAAATGAATTATGAGGCCAGGGCTCTATCGGACCATGTACTGTTTACTCTGAAAGTATCTATGACCGACAATAAAAATCGGCTAAGATCCCCATTTAGACTAAATGCCCATTGGATTTCAATAATGGATAGCCACAAAATGATGGAACAGGAGATTGTCTGTTTTTTGGGATATTAATTATAATTCCGCAAAAACCAAACTGGTATAGGATGCCTTTAAGGCATTCATGAGGGGCCTATTTGTTAGTAACATTTATAACTTGAGAAAGGGTTATGGTATGAAAGAGAGGGAACTAAAAGAGTTAGCTGTAGATGCTATGAAGGTATCTTCCAGGAATAAAATAGAAAAAAATAGGGAAATTATGGAAAAGGCAAGCCGGGCATATTCAGATTTTCTTCTGGATAAGGGCTCATTCAGATGGCCGTATGCCGTCCACAAAAGTGCAGATCCGTTTTTTTGCAGACAGTTCAGCATGTCTGCAAAAAAATGGATTGCATTCCGTTTTTTTGCTGATCCGTAGACTTCAATAGGGCCATGTCCTGATTTTCACTGACAATTATAGGACATGTTTCATTTTTTTGCTGAGCCGTGCAATGGAAGAAAAGGGCCCATAGAAGTGAATTGGCCAGCATCTAATCCGCAAAAAAACAAATCCGCATTTTTGCGGACAGCATACGGCCGTCTGAATGAACCCTTAGGCACAGCAGAAGCTTTTCTTTAAGGGACAAAAATATTTTGACGAATCGAGCCGCCCAGGGAAACTGTTGGCTTAGAGTGGTTTCGAATCAGGATAAAAAAAAAAGGAAGAAACAACAAGTATTCGTTCATCTGAAGGATTAATTATAGATGATCTAGAATCTATTAAAGGAATGTTTGTTAAGTATTTTGCGGATTTATATAAATCAGATAAGAATATCCCAGATGAAATGATGGATGCATATCTGGATTCTATTTCCCTACCAGTTCTAACGCATACTAAAAAGAGAATCTCTCGATCAGGAATTCTCTCTGCAGGAGCTGGAGGCTGCAATAAAGGCTTGCTCGGGAAACTCCTCCCCTGGTTCAGATGAATTCCCATATGAATTTTACTGTAAATATAGGAAGGTTATCCTCACTTGTTTATTGAAGGTATTCATGGGATCAGTGGAGGATGGTACCCTTCCGGAATCAATGCTACAAGCCGTAATAATATTAATATTTTAAAAAAACAAGGCCCCCTTAGATATGGAAGCATATAGGCCAATCTCCTTATTAAATACCAATGTAAAGCTTCTTTGAAGGGTCCTCGCTACAAGGCTTGCTAAGGTTATTACATCAATTATACATTCGGATCAGAATGGTTTCATCCCTAACAAGGGTATGCATTATAATTTACATCGAGTATTTGCGAATATGCAGTCTTCAGGGGAAGTCTCTAGCTCCATCCTGTCTCTTGATGCCTCTAAGGCCTTTGATAGGGTGGAGTGGAGATTCCTCTGGAAGGTCTTGGAAAAAATGGGATTCGGAGCTAGGTTTATAAACGTGATTAAGCTTCTGTATAAGTCCCGCAAGGCCAGGTTGAATATTAATGGGGGCTTGACAGACAGCATTCCATTGAATAGAAGTACCCGTCAAGGATGCCCCCTTTCCCCATTACTATTCGATATATCGAGCCTCTTGCTGCTAGAGTAAGGCAAGATTCTGGAATTGAAGGGTTTGGGATCCTCACATGGGAGGATCGTATTTCCTTATATGCAGATGATGTATTCTTTTTTATACAGACTATTAATATTACACTCCCTAGAATTATTCAAATGGTTAATTCCTTTGGTGAAGTATCAGGTCTGGATATCAATTGGTCAACTCTTTTGCACTTAGACAGTTTTGAATATCTTGAAGATTTCTGACTCGTTTGAATATTTGTGCACGTTGATATCTCCTAAGATCGAAGACTATTTGTTCCTTAATCTGATTCCATTCATAACTAAAACGAGAGCCAAAATTGCGACGTGGCTCAGACTTCCTCTATCTAGAGCCGATAAAATATCCCTAATTAAGATGGTGATCCTACCCCAGTTTTTATACATTCTGAGGAACTCCCCAATATGGATTGAGGATAAATTCTTTACATTAACCTTGAGAATTATTAATGATCTAATTTGGGGAAGAAAGCGTGTAAGACTTAAAATGGAACACTTTTATAAACCCTTGGAAAAGGGAGGGTTGAACATATTTTAGGGGTTACTTTATATCCGCACAGTTATGGCTTTTTTGCGAATGGAAGAATAGTCCATTATGCAGGATCCTAGTGAGTAGATCTTCCTATGATAGCATGTTTACCTTACTAGAATCCGACCAATTATCTAAAATACAACAGGAATATAGAAAGGCTGGAAAACTGTTTAGCAAGTCCTGGTGTACTATTAGAGGATGGTTGGGAATAAAGGGATCTTTGGGTTGTACCACTCTTTGGCACAATTATTATTTACAGGTTTCAGATGAATTGGTAGGAGATCAGTATTGGCAGAAAAATATTTTTTATGTTGCACAGGTGAGTAATGGGGAAATACTTTCATTTTTGGAGTTAATACAAAGAGAGAAAATAATTAATTTATCTTGGTTTAGGTATCTTTAGTTACGTTCGGCACTGTACAGTGTTAAAGAAAAATCTGTCTTACAGGTAGATACTCTTACACCTTTAAATGATCTAATGGGAAATGCAGGTCAAGCTTAAGATTGCTAAATTTTATAAATGATTAGTTAAAGCACTATTTAATAACACATCCTCTCCTAGACAGGGGGCTTGGGGAGTTGAATGTTTAATCATACAATTAGATGACTGGGAGAACATATTGTCTAATCTAAGATTAGTGTCCCACAACTTTAATCACGTTTTAGTTCAAGTTAATATTTTACATGGAATTTATGTTACGCCACTGTGACTTAATAAATGTGGTGTAAAGAACACATCCAATTGTCCACGGTGTCATTCACCAGGTGCTGACTTCACGTTTTTTTGTTTTGTTTAAAAGAATTAAAAGAATATTGGGCTGCGATTCACGACTTTATTACCCAAAAATTGAAAGTAGCGATTCCTTTTAGGGTGAAATGCTGGATATTGGGTGATCTCTCCAAGGTAAAATGTCATAAATACAAAATAATTATTTTGATAAAAGTAATGTTTTTAGCAAGACTTTTGATTACACGTGTTTGGTATTTACAGGATATTCCAAATCTGACTATATGGCTTAACTTGGTTAATGAGATTAAAAAATATGAAAAGGTTCTCTATAAGCAAAGAAATATAGAAGAAAAATGGATCAGGATATGGGGTGATTGGAAATTTTAAATTTCCTTGCCCTGACTCCTCCTCATTCAGAGAGACGCACCGCAGTGGGAGGGAGGGAGGGTATTAAAGGGTAGGCTTAAAAAGGAATAAAAGTAATAATGAGTTGGATATGAATTTGATGAATTTGTATGGAAAATTTTGTTTGATTCTTAATAACATTTTTGAAATAAAAAAAAAACACCTTGAGGCTGTTTAGAAATTCATACATGTACAGAATAGTTGAGGTGCTGACTGCTCTGCGATTCCTCCCCATCTAGCGTTCTATTGTACACCTTGTCCCTTTGTCCCTCTTCCTTCAGCTCCTAATGCTTACATAATTCCCCTGGGGCTGTCACACTCCCACCGCATACTAAAAACACATGTTTGGTTAAGAATGTCCTTGTGTCTCATTTAAGTGGGATCAAAGCAACAGAACACGTGTTTTCTCCGCACAGCACGTATAACACATTGAAAATCCATTTTCTATAGAAATGTGTCACCTGCTCTCTTGGACTAAGCCCAATTTATCATTTTATCTCCTTATTTTAACCCAGACATACCAGACCTTGGATTTCTACAGCAGATTCACATGCGGCTACCCGCTGTGGTTTACATTTGGGAACCCCAGCAATGATTGACATACTAATTCTTTTTTTATCCAGAATCCTTTTTAAATCAATAGGACAGTTATATTAGGAATTTTTGGTATACAGATTGCAGCCACACGTGGCATATACTGGTGCAGGGACTCCAGCATAGATTTTGCAGCAAATCAATGGCCAAATCCAAAAGTGTAACTGCTGTCTCATTTTTTATACCCTAATTGTATAGTACACCCTGCTGTATAAATGCCTTTGTGCTTTAAAATTTAATAAGTTTTACCTGATGATAATAACACCCAGAAATGTGTGCTACTTTCCTATTCTGCAGCCTCTTCTTACAGCGTTGTGATGTGCAGCCGTCTCCTCTCTGATATAAACAAGAGAAGGGAGAGCACTGGGAGGAGGAGCTCTGCCCTGAGTACTGGGCAGAGCACTGGGAGGAGGAGCTCTGCCCTGAGTACTGGGGAGAGCACTGGGAGGAGGAGCTCTGCCCTGAGTACTGGGGAGAGCACTGGGAGGAGGAGCTCTGCCCTGAGTACTGGGGAGAGCACTGGGAGGAGGAGCTCAGTCCTGAGTGCTGATGAGAGCACAGGAAGGAGGAGGAGCTCAGTCCTGAGTGCTGGGGAGAGCACTGGGAGGAGGAGCAGCACAGCTCTGTGCGCTGGCGAGAGCACTGGGAGGAGGAGCAGCACAGCCCTGAGAGCTGGGGAGAGCACTGGGAGGAGCAGCACAGCCCTGAGTGCTGGGGAGAGCTCTGGGAGAAGGAGCTCAGCCGTGAGTGCTGGGGAGAGCACTGAGAGGAGCAGCACAACCCTGAGCGCTGGGGAGAGCACTTGGAGGAGGAGCAGCACAGCTCTGAGCGCTGGAGAGAGCACTGGGAGGAGGAGCAGCACAGCCCTGAGCACTGGGGAGAGCACTGGGAGGAGGAGCAGCACAACCCTGAGTACTGGGGAGAGCACTGGGAGGGGGAGCAGCACAGCCCTGGGAGGAGCAGCACAGCCCTGAGTACTGGGGAGAGCACTGGGAGGAGGAGCAGCACAGCCCTGAGTACTGGGGAGAGCACTGGGATGAGGAGCAGCACAGCCCTGAGTACTGGGGAGGGCACTGGGAGGAGGAGCAGCACAGCCCTGAGTACTGGGGAGGGCACTGGGAGGAGCAGCACATCCCTGAGTACTGGGGAGGGCACTGGGAGGAGCAGCACAGCCCCGAGTGCCTGGGTTACGACAGAAAGTGGAGGGGGAGGGCTGCTTTAGATGGTGATATCTCCTGAATGGTAGCAGCTAGAAACATGCAACTGGTCTTGTTTGAAAGCTGACATTCTAGAATGACAGCTAAAGTCCAAGCAACACAGCATCCTGATTTCTATCAGTGATATCTTCCCATGTCCTGAACATATTGCTGTCATTCTGGTATTGTCTGAAGGTTGGAATGTCAGCTTTCAAAAAATATAAAGCCCATATCTCTAGCTGGAACCAAACCAGCTGCCCCCTCCCTGTCAGTGTGGAGGATAATGAAGGAGCAGCTGCAGAGCTGATGAAGCAAAATCTGTAAAAACGATCTTTAATCCCCTGCGCTTCTCTAGTCAGGCTTGAAGTCACGGAGGCAGCGGCCTCCTTGCTTCAAGTCACGGTAACCACGCCCCCTTCGCTGTGACTGACAGATGGCAGTTCGGTAAAGCCAGCCGAACTGTCGTGCATAAGCGCTGTCAATCACAGCGAAGGGGGCGTGGTTACCGTGACTTGAAGAAAGGAGGCCGCTGTGACCGTGTGAAGCCTGTGCCAGTATTGCGGACCGCATTTGCGAATCTGTTATACACAGGTCCCGTTCCGGAACACTACGGAGTGCTTTCTGAGGTTCCGTTCTTCCGCAACGTAAAAAGATAGAGGTTGCTGTTGATCACAAGAACAAGGGCTATGCACTTACCCATTTGAATGGTGCAGCAGTTACACGCCGTTCATCTGACAGTCCCATACAGTTAAAGGGGTTAAGGGGTTATCCGAGAGTATAAAAAGCCCCCCCCCCCCATTTGCTGGGCCCCACACACTGAATATACTTACCCCACTCCCCACACCAGTGCTGCTGCTTCTCCCCATGCACGGATGGAAACATCCAGTGTCGAGGGGAATAGCAGCCAATGGCAGATGGGGATGAGCATCCATAGCATCACCCGCGATGCTAGGGAGGCTCGTTCCAGTCTGCCATTGGCTGCTCGTCCCCGACACCGGATGTTTTCATCCGCGCATGGGGAGAAGCAGCAGCGGCAGTGCGGGGACCAGGAGCGGAGTGGGGAGCCAGCTAAGTATATTCAGTGTGGGGGGGCTTTTTATACTCTCGGAAAACCCCTTTAAATGGACTGCTGCTCCATGCAAACTAGAGAACACAGGAATCCAAAGCTTGTGATCAGTGGGGCCCCAGTAAATCAGACAAATCCACTATCCTGTGGGCAGGCGATGTGTCTGTCATGGGGCAACCCCTTTGGTACCAGCCGGTACTAAACCTAACTTCGGATTCCGAACTTGAAATGTTTTTAAAGATGTAGAACTGAATACCGAATTCATTCACTGAAGTCTCGAGCGACTTTGGGTGAAACTAATTTGGTCTCCACAGAGGCATCACATTTTAAGGCTGTACGGAGACAGGTCTGCATACAGCATTAAAATGAAGTGTTAGAACGAATCGACTTCAGATCTGTTGAGATAGATTCGCTCAACACTAGAATAAAGTACTGAGACACACTTCCAAATTAATTCAGTTTTATTCATTCCTATTGCCACAGGTGTATAAAATCCAGCCCCTAGAATGGGATGTCATAAACCAGGGGTGGCCAACCTTACAGACACAAAGAGCCCCCCAAAAACAACAACTTATGACTACCAGGAGCCACAAGCTATACATTTACATACGAGTCACTGTATTTTTCACCCTACACGATGCACCTAGGTTTTAACAAAGTAAAATAAGAGAAAAAATATTTTTCATCAGACTCCTAAATTTAGATCCCCAATCCTCACCTGACCTAAAATAAAATCCCCGAACCTCATCAGACCTCCAAATAAGACCCCCAATGCTCGGATCAGACAACACAAATCAGACTCCCAGTGTCAGACCCTCAGTGCTCAGATCCCCCCCCCCAATGCTCAGATCTCCCCCCTTCTCAGATCCCCCCCCCCCCTTATTTCCCAGATCAGGACCCCCCTTTGCCCAGATCAAAACCTCCCATGCTTATATCAGAGCCCCATGGTGAGTTCTATCGTTTTAAAAACATCTCTTCCCCCTCCTGATCAGACACTGGGCTCCTGCTCGGGCACCTGCCACTCTACAGGTCTGACACGCTCTCCACTGTGACCTGATGAGCACAACGTCAGGTCAAAATCCGTGTCTCCAGGTACTACGTTCTCAAACTGTGTGCATCAGGACATAGTAGAGAGTGAGCTGGAGCTACAGTGCCCGATCAGGATAAGAGATCTGAGCATGGGACGGAGAGTGAGCCGCCCGAGTGCTTCCCGGTTCCACAGCTAGAGCCGCACTCGAAGAATCAAAGAGCCGCATGCAGCTCAAGAGCCACGGGTTGGCCACCCCTGTCATAAACGCTCCCGTAGGTGTAATGTGTAGTATCCCCACACTTTTTGTCCATATAGTGTACCTAAAGGCTTAGTTCACACACTGCAGCTGCTGCATGAGGCCAACATCCCACCCAGAGGCTGCCAATGGCCATAACATTTTGAAGGTAATGCCTCAGTTTTAACCACAAAATCATGCAACCATCGACTACAGAAGGAAGGGTGGTGTTTTACCAACCTCTGAAAATTGGCCCTGTCTCAGGCCTAATTCACACAGTAGTATTCTGCTCAGTATTTGTAAGCCTAGGAGTGGGTCAACTGACCAGTTGGAAACACTAAAACTTCTTTTTTTCATCCTAAAAGATAACTCTAGGGATGCGGTTTACAGACTGGGGGACATTTATCAAAACTGCTGGTAAGGGAAACAGGCAGTGGTGCTGCTATAGCCTGCGTGTCTCTTTTCAGAAGCCATGTGGTCGGCCATTGACTATCATTTACGAAGCAAAATGCATAAGAATTGTGGCAAAAAGCTGGTGCACATGCCTTGCACCAAATTGGTCATGTGTTTTAGACACTTTTTGCACCTCCAGGGGCGTGACAAAGATGAAGGGGGCATGCTCCAAAATTTTGGAGTAAACCAAGCCATCCACAGTGGCATATCTTTTCTTTTAAATCAGATTTTTTATTAAACATTTTGCAACAAGAAGACATGAAATGGAGCCACAACACAGTGGCGTACCTTCAATGGAGGGAGACTGCCTAGTGTCGAACTCCTTTTTCTGATGTGAAAACACTGCAGCCACCACTAGGGGGAGCTACTGCACATGATTACAGCTTCCAATTCTGTCAATTGTACCTGTATAAATTCCTACTCACTGAGCTCCCTCTAGTGGTGGCAGCAGGCAGACAGCTTTGTAATACATGGGAAACAGATCTATCATTGTACAATAATTATATGTCTGGTGTGAATATATGGTGGTCAGAATGAGTACCATATTTATGAAGCACCTGTTCACTTTACTGACATAGAACTCAGATAAAATGATTGAGGCCACAGCTGACTTTTTTCATTAGAATTTTTATTAAAATTGTGTCCGCTGGTGGCCTTATTCACACGTCCGTTGTTTCTTTCCTGATCTGTTCTGTTTTTTGCGGAACAGATCTGGACCCATTCATTTTCAATGGGTCCTGAAAAAAAAAATCAGACATTGAGCTGTCCGATTTTTTTCAGGACCCATTGAAAATGAATGGGTCCAGATCTGTTCCGCAAAAAACGGAACAGATCAGGCAAGAAACAACGGACGTGTGAATGGACCCTAATAGAAAAAAAAGTTATTCATCAGAAATCTGGGGCATTGCGCTTAGCATTCTGCATTGCTCAGGAGTGACTGATGCACACATACTAGAAAACTGGATGAGGATAGGGGCCCATGCTAAGTTTTGCTATGGGGCTCTATGAGATCTATGCCAAAGGTGAAAGCTCCTGAAATATGCGCTAAAAGTGTCCATAGGGTTACATTAGCCAGAGGTGAAACCAGTGTCATTTTGGCCTCCAGTATACTGGGGAAAAAAATATGGAATAATGTAGCGTCAGAATGAAAGGGGGCAAACCTCCAGATCAAACTGCCATAAAGAACAGGTAAGTACTTACCAGCCAGATCCCACAATGCCACTCTGGTTCTCCCAAATGGTCTGTTTAACTGACCGGAGCGGTGATGTCACATCAACATCTGACTGCTATAACCAAGCACTGACCTCCTCGGGTGTACCGCTGAGGCCAGTAATAGATAGAGGTCTGCTGGAAGAGCCAAAGGGGCAGTGTGGGATCTATGAGGTAAGTACTTACCTGTTCTTTACTGCAGATTGATCCAGAGGGTTGTCTTTTTTTATCCCGAAACCGGACAACCCATTTAAACACATTTTTTGCAGTACAATCGTATGGGTGACAGACGTCAGAGTATGGTATCTGTTTAACGTACAAGTCGCCATAGACCTGCGGATATGTTATTTCTGCTCCCTTGTAATGCAATCTGCAGTATGTTAGAGGCACTGACGGGCTGCCCCTGTAGGGCACACATTAAGGGCTCATTCACACGACCATGGTTTGGTTCTGCATCCGAGCCGCATTTTTTGCAGCTCGGGTGCGGACCCATTCACTTCAATGGGGCCACAAAAGATGCAGATAGCACTCGGTGTGCTGTCCGCATCGGTTGCTCTGTTCCGTGGCACCGCAAAAATTATAAATACTGTCCTATTCTTGTCCGTTTTGCGGACAAGAATAGGTATTTCTATAAAGGGCCGTCCGTTCCGCAAATTGCGGAAGGCACACAGGCGGAATACATGTTTTGCAGATCCGCAAAATACGGCACGGTCGTGTGAACAAGCCCTAACTGGGTGGACTTTACTCTGCTACTAAGCATAATAACCATGTACTAGTTCACGTGTCCAGCTCTGTAGTGTTAGGACATTCAGTGATAACACATCAGTATTTGGCGCGGTTATCTTCTCCCTGGCTGCGAGCGCATCCAATCAGATCGCCCCACTCTTAGCCAGGGAGAAGGAGCTCAAGTTCCCGCGAGATTCGCAAGAACATGAGCTTTTACACATCCCAAGCCGTGCGCCATCTTGGAGTCCCCGGTGGAGAGCATTGCAGCGGCGGCGGCATAGGCGGCAGCAGCAGCATCCACCGGCGATTCCAAGATGGCGCACGGTTCGGAATGTGTAAAAGCTCAAGTTCTCACGAATCTCGCGAGAACTTGAGCTCCTCCTTCCTGGCTAAGAGTGGGGCGCTCTGATTGGATGCGCTTGCAGCCAGGGAGAAGATAACCGCGACCAGGACAAATTCAAGTCCTCGCCTACTTGAACCGAATCGCCTCATTAGCATATGAGGCGCCAAAACAAACGAGGACCATAGCAGACGAAGGGGGGGGGGGGTCCTTTAAAAAAGAAAAAGCGGAGAGACATCACTGGGGGCCGCACTGTAAGGTAATATAACTATTTCAATACATGTATCCTGGTGAAAGGTCCTCTTTAAAGTGGTTATCCGACCCCTGAAATGTCCCCTCATATGCCCAGGCCCCTCATACACATTGTACTTACCTCACTCCCTGGCACTCGCATCGCTTCTGAAGCTCGCCACTGCATCTCCCCGTCGTGTGGATGAAAACATCCACCGTTGCGGGATGACAGCCAATGGCAGGCGGTGATGGGAACGAGCTTCCCTAGCATCGCAGTTCAGTGGGTCCACCATTGTCTTCACTGCGCTTTGGTCCATACATGAAAACGAATGACTGACTGCACTGCAGTAAAGTGCCGCTTAAGGCTGCAGCGTCACACGTGCCCCCGTCTGTGCCAGAAGTTTACACGCAAGGACCAAAGCACAGTGAAGGCAGTGGTGGACCAATGGAGCTGGAACCTAGGGGCAGAGGTCAGGTAGATAAGGATTGGACATGCTGAATTCCAAGTGCCCAATCCTCTTGTTCTGTTGGAGATAAGACTAGAGATGAGCAAACTGATTTATCTCATTGGCAGTTCTTCCCTGTGAGGGGCTGTCCACACAGGTGAAGAAGCGCCCACCTGCCTGCTGAATGACAGGGCAGGACATCGCACCCAGCCCTGACAATCTGGCATCTGCGTTGCTCCTCCAAGTGGTGGCACAGGCGCTCTTCTTCCAGTTCGGGAGCAGCGACTGTTCATGCGTCACTACCCAAGGTTTAGCAGAGCATGCGCAGTTGGGGCTTCAGTAGCAGAGCCTCTGTGCCTCTACTCGGAGCAGCAGTGCAGATGCCATATTGTCAGGGGCGGGCGAGGTGTCCTGCCCTGTCATTCAGGCAGGTTGGTGCTTCTTCACCTGTACGGACTGCCCCGTGCAGGTGAAGAACTCCTGCTCATAAGTTACAATCCATCTGCTCATCCCTAGGGAAGACTCCACTGGCAGCAGTCTCCTCCACCTTCCTACTGAGAATACACTCACCTAAAGAATTATTAGGAACACCTGTTCTATTTCTCATTAATGCAATTATCTAGTCAACCAATCACATGGCAGTTGCTTCAATGCATTTAGGGGGGGTGGTCCTGGTCAAGACAATCTCCTGAACTCCAAACTGAATGTCAGAATGGGAAAGAAAGGTGATTTAAGCAATTTTGAGCGTGGCATGGTTGTTGGTGCCAGACGGGCCGGTCCGAGTATTTCACAATCTGCTCAGTTACTGGGATTTTCACGCACAACCATTTCTAGGGTTTACAAAGAATGGTGTGAAAAGGGAAAAACATCCAGTATGCGGCAGTCCTGTGGAGGAAAATGCCTTGTGGATGCTAGAGGTCAGAGGAGAATGGGCCGACTGATTCAAGCTGATAGAAGAGCAACGTGGACTGAAATAACCACTCGTTACAACCGAGGTATGCAGCAAAGCGTTTGTGAAGCCACAACACGCACAACCTTGAGGCGGATGGGCTACAACAGCAGAAGACCCCACCGGGTACCAATCGTCTCCACTACAAATAGGAAAAAGAGGCTACAATTTGCACGAGCTCACCAAAACTGGACTGTTGAAGACTGGAAAAATGTTGCCTGGTCTGATGAGTCTCGATTTCTGTTGAGACATTCAAATGGTAGAGTCCGAATTTGGTGTAAACAGAATGAGAACATGTATCCATCCTCTGATGGCTACTTCCAGCAGGATAATGCACCATGTCACAAAGCTCGAATCATTTCAAATTGGTTTCTTGAACATGACAATGAGTTCACTGTACTAAAATGGCCCCCACAGTCACCAGATCTCAACCCAATAGAGCATCTTTGGGATGTGGTGGAACGGGAGCTTCGTGCCCTGGATGTGCATCCCTCAAATCTCCATCAATTGCAAGATGCTATCCTATCAATATGGGCCAACATTTCTAAAGAATGCTATCAGCACCTTGTGGAATCAATGCCACATAGAATTAAGGCAGTTCTGAAGGCAAAAGGGAGTCCAACACCGTATTAGTATGGTGTTCCTAATAATTCTTTAGGTGAGTGTAGATGATTGCTTGTTCAAGCAGACATGTGTATGGGGAGACTGGGTGTGATGGTTGTCAACCAAACGAGCATTCCCAGCCTGACTAAGGGCTCATGCACACAAACACGTGCCGATGCTCGTATATTGCAGACCCGCTGTTTGCAAGCCGCAATACGGGCACAGACGGCACACATTCCTGTGCATGCGCCCGAAGTCTTAGGCCTCCCACGGGTCGCAAATAGCAGATCTGCAACATACAGATGTGGTCTGTGAGTGAACCACAATTTTCAAGTGAAGCACTTTAAAAAAAAAAAAAAGCCTATTCTCGTCTGCGAAACGAACATGTTCTATAATTTGCGGCTCGGCACACGGATCCGTTTTTTTGTGGACCCATAGAAATGAACGTGTCCATGTGTGACCTGCAATTAGACACGGACCAACAATACAGTCATGTGCACGAGGCCTAATGTGGTTACTATAGGACAGGGATCAGCAACCTTCGGCACCCCAGTTGCTGTGAAACTACAACTCCCAGCATGCATACTTACTCAGCGATTATTGTAACTGCCCTAGAAGTGAAAAGCGGATTCTGGGAGCTGAAGTTGCCGATCCCTGTTATAGGACTAGGACTTATAGGGGAGATTTATCAAATTGGAGGAAAGTAGAACTGGCTTAGTCGCCCGTAGCAACCAATCAGATTCCTCCTTTCACATATCAGAGCTCCTTTGGAAAATGAATCTGGTTGCTATGGGCAACTAAACTAGTTTTCCTTTACACCAGTCTGATAAATCTCCCCCTGTGTGTACCCTTCATACAGGGGGCACAGGACACCCAGCCCACAGTCACTTGTCATCTACTTAAAGGGACAAGCCCATTAAAAAGAAATAAAATCCCTACTTAGCACGCCTGCGCAACGATGCGGATTCTGATGCAGAATTTTTGGGGACTGAAAATCAGTTCTATTCATTTGAATGAGGCAGCAAGCAGAGGGATTTCTGCAAACCTCAGGTGACTGTGAACTTGCCCTACAGTTAAGGCTAAACAACAAAAAACATTGTGTTAATGCAACTATTACACAGTGCAGATAAAAACTGTAATTAACCGTGTTTCACAGTACAGCAAACCAGAACTAATGAGAAAAATCACCGAGTCATAGGCAAAAAAAAAAAAAAAAATCCTAAAGTGGAGCTCCCCTTTAAATGTACACAAGGAACAACTAGTATATTACAGTAATATCAGTGGGTGCCATATAACCGCGTTTATTCATTCTGCCCGTCTACCGGTGAAGGAATACGGACTCTACCGTCCGTGTGACAGTTACACCACCAACACGAAACGCGTCCGGTTAATCCCCCGGGCACCACGTTCCTCCGCAGTCACAAGGCCCGACTCATGCCGCTCTCCCGCGGCTCCCGACACACGTGTTCTCACGAACGTCACATGTCCCATCCGTCCAGCCAATCAGCGAGCGCCAGGAGCCAGCCTGAAAAAGACTACGAAGGGGGGTGGCTTCAGTCACTCGGACCCGGCGCTGATTGGCTAGAGGGTTCAAGTCTGGAATCCACGTGTTGCTGAAAGTAGGTCACGACAGCGCATCCCCTCCGGGAGCCTCACGTGGAGAGCCACTCGGCGCCCTGTCTCATTATATAATCACTACGTCACGAGCGCTAACGTCCAATCAGAAGGCGCGCGGGGCAGAACGTAAACACAGCCCGCACATGGCCAGGGCGGCCAGTCCATGTGAATGCGCTGGATGCCAGGAGCCAGACTGGAGACGCTGGCGGCGGCCGCCCCCTCCTCCCTGTCACCCAGCATTCCCTGCCCGCCGGGCCAGCACCTCCATCACCCCCAGTCACAGCAGTGCTCCTGAATACTGGCAGCGGGGCTTACAGAAAGCATGCTGGGACTTGTAGTCTGACAACAGCTGGGGTAAAAAAAAAGTCTACGTAACCCTACGTTATGCACAGTCTGGAAACGAAAGTGTTAAAAAGCTCCGTCCCCGGCTATTCCTGTGCCCTTTTAACTCTTCCCTCCCCGAAATCCCAGCCTCACCTGCGTTACTCTCCATGTTAGACCCGGCTGCGGCTTAGAGGTTGTGCACAAAGGGGTCTTCAGCGTGCAGGTGGGGGCTCCCCGCGTCCTCCTTCTCTCCCTCCTGGCTTCAGCTACTCATTCTGCCCGCAGATCCATGTCGGGGGAGAAGGTCTGGTGCCCTGGGTGCCCTGCTTCCTCCTGGCTGCTGTGGATGTGCAACAAGTCGCCTTGGTGTCCATACAACCAGTTGTCAGAGTGGATGTCCCCCAGTGTCCTGCTCTGTCTAGCCTTCTCTCCCCCAGTGTCCTGCTCTGTCTAGCCTTCTCTCCCCCAGTGTCCTGCTCTGTCTAGCCTTCTCTCCCCCAGTGTCCTGCTCTGTCTAGCCTTCTCTCCCCCAGTGTCCTGTTCTGTCTAGCCTGCTGGAACTAGGTTTGCTCTGTGCTGTGACACAGCCTCCTCCATGGGGCGGATCTCTGTGCTTGACATGAATTATCCATAGCAGAACATGCTTCTTCCAGCAGCAGCTCCACCTCTAGGTGGGCAGAGCTCCCAGGCAGCAGGTCCTAACACATGTCTGCCAGAAGTGGGCTAACAGGTGCCCTCCCCCATGTTTTCTGTAGGACACGATGTTACACTGACATTCCCCAGTCATTGGGATGAAGCCGATCTCCAGCCATCTGTCTGTCAGACGTCTGTTGAGATGTCGTATTCAGATTAATGGGAGGATTGGCCATAGACCCTACAGGGGGCCTCTCAAGCCCTCCTGATGGCCGCAGGCCAGGTACATAATGATCTGATGCTCAATGGCCACAGGTGCCCTCCTTAACTGTATTACTGTCCTCATGACGAGTTCTGTTGTCCCCGCCTACTTGTTTTGTTCTATCGATTTGGATCATCGCACATCGCCGGCACTTAATAGAAAATGCCTATTCTTGTCCGCAATTGTGGACAAGAATAGGACATGTTCTATTTTTTTCAGGATCGGAATTGCGGACCCGCGGAACGCACATTGCCGGTGTCTGTGTTTTGCGGATCCGCAAAACACAGACGGACGTCTGAATGAATGGGTCCGCAATTCCATTCCGCTAAATGCGGAACAGAATTGCGGACGTGTGAATGGATCCAAAGTTCCCAATCCGCCCCCTAGCACTGTCCGCAGTCTGCTCAGGTATCCGTCAGCAGGTTTGACTGCCCCCTAAATGGCTACCCCTGCTACATAGGGGCTAGTAGACCAACTCCTAAACAACTCTTTTTTCTATTAACAACTCCTGTGCCTCTTGCAAATTAGTCTTCAAGTGTCCCCTGTGCTTCTCCAGCCGGCAAGTGTCCAGCGATCTCCGCGACATCCCCTCCTCCCCAGATTTGATTGACAGCAGATGTCTCAGGAGGCATCACAGAGGTTAATCAACCCTCGATGAGAAGGACTGCAGGACACTTGGAGTAGAAGTTGGCCAAAGTGCTTTTTCTGCAGTATTGCCGATGGAGCACATAGATATGTTGAGAAAGGTCTCACCAACCCCTGGATGTACCAGAAATGGTAAAACAACAAACTTTGTAATATATTTTTTTTGAATTTTGTGTTTGGATCTGGTTGTGTCCAGTGACATTGTGAGGGCCAATGCCATCAAGTGACATGACTATATAGGATACTGCATCATGCCAGATCTTTGCTGGAGCACTAGGGATCCATAGGATATTGATGGGGGAAGGGGGGGGGGTAGACTGCTGAGGACAGTGATTGGCTGCAGCAGTCACGTACCGTATCCAGGTGCAGGAGATCCCACCCAGATAGAACGACACTGGAGAATGGGGTGAGTATGAGATCTTTTTAAAAGGGTTTATCAGGGTTGTGCCACAATCCCGTGCAGCGCCCAGTTCCCGGATCTAGTGCCATGAGTATGAATCTCTAACCACAGCGCTAGCGGAAGATTGAGACTCACACATGCGCTGTGGGTTCTAACGCCAGGCTAGCACCACGTGCCCATTGTACGAAACCTGATCACGGTACAAGTCATTTTAGGGCATGTGAAAGATTTGTAATTATTTGGAACAGTCCCTTTAAAGTCTTTTTCTTGGAAACACCACAACCATTTTCAGGTATCATTTTAATCATCAGGATCAACCCTACCAGGCAGTAGTTTATTACATTGATCTGCTCTCATTCACTATGAATGAGTGGAGCATCAGAGTTTTTTACTCTCCGATACTCCCCCTTGCCCTGCTCTGAATCGCGCAGGGCAACGGAATTTTCGTGAGATCTCTTGATGTCCCGGGCTCTCCATGGGTAGGCCAGGCAGAGGCTTCCACCTAGCAGTGAGCCCAGTGATGTCATCAGCACTAATGGGCGTGCTTTAGCTCTGCCCTAGTCTATTTTTACAGGCTAGAGCAGCGCTAAAGACCACCCATTAGATCCAGTGACATCACCAGGAACACTGCTAGGTGGAAACCTCTGCCTAGCAGTGTCAAAAGCTAAACAAACAGCCCCGATGCTCCATTCATTCATGGTAAATGAGAGCAGATGGGGTTGTGTCCCGGACAACCCCTTTAAATATGTTCTTTAACGTGCACATACATCTTCAATGGCTGTCGACTGGACTTGACTCCCTCATACCCATGCACGCTTAGTTCCTCCAAGAGTCTATATATTAATGGAGGGAGAGGAGAAAGCTGCTGCCAGACTCCTCTGGAGGCGGGTTATCTCCCGGGAGAACAAAAGGATCGGTGTTGAAATGCAATGCACCTTATCCATCTCTCCCCCAGCATCATGTATAGTGAGATCTCCATACCCATTAGACTGTTGGCTAGCCCCACTGAAAATGGCGGTATGGTTGACAAAAATGTGTATAGCAGCCTTTAGAGTTCAAAAGAGAGACGCACAAACGTGTGGTCAGATCTTATTGACTGCATAGGATTGGAAGACATCAAGGGCATACAATAGAAAACGCTGGAAGGTTGGGAGGGAGGTGGTAGTCTCCCTACATGCTCAACGTGCCCCTACCTATGATTCAGCTATGCACATACTGCACATCGACTTCTATTGTGTTAGGCTTTTCTGCGGATCCCCCTGAACTGAAGAAACATAGGCGACTAGGATTTCCAGTACTATGAAATAACAGGTTTCGGCATATGTAGAGCCTGCTATAGCCAACATTTTTGATATCTTCCCCGAACACGCATGGATACGGTGTGTACATACATAGCCTACATGGTGATCAGAGATTTTTAAGAAGCGGGAACGCAGGTTGTGAATTTGCCTTAGGGGTTCAGTGTCCACTCCAAGGAAGGGATCGTATCTGAAATTGCCAGGAATAGAGCAGTATGTCCTGAGTAGTGTTGAGCACGAATATTCGAATAGCGAATTTTTATCGCTAATATCGCCACTTTGAGAATTCGCTAATATTTAGAATATAGTGCTATATATTCGTTATATCGAATATTCAGCATTTTGTTCCATCTGAACACGATTCCTCTCTGCTTCTTGCTTGTGGGCCATTGAGAAGGAAGCAACGTCAAGTTCACAACAATACTTAGTGCACCAATCAGTAATCAGACCTGCTAAAATGTGAAGTTGCACGTAGTGCGATAAAATATTCGAATCACTGCCGATTAGCGCAATTGCGAATATATTGGAGCACTTGACTATCTGTATATAAAGCCATTGTAATGTTCTGCCGTCCCAACCATTTTCTCCAGTCTCAGGAAACTTATACCAGCTTGAAAAATGTAGCCAAAGTGACCCACGCCTGTATTTTGCATAACAAATTCGCATTAACGTGATTTTTACATTGCCGATTTATCGCATTCGATAAAATAATCTCAAAATTCTCAAATATTCTACAAAATATTTGTGAAATATCGCGAATTCGAATATAGCCCCTGCCGCTCATCACTAGTCCTGAGGGAGCAGTTTAGAGGCAAGTTGTGGGGACAGCCTGGATCCACATACTGTATGTGAGCTTATTCTATACACTGGCTCTAGTGACAAGAGGGCTGGGCGATATGCTCTAAAAACTATGATGATGCCCTCATTGCACCAAAATCGTGCCTAATTTGCATATTGAGAAAAGGTATTGCATAAAAAATCCGATCAACCACAGCTATGGTTGGATAGGGAGGTTGCTGGTGACAGATTCCCTTTAGTGTCAGATAGAAGCAGGTGCCATAGGTGAGACCCGCACCTATCTCCAGAACAGTGCCCCCGAAGTGAACGGAGAGCAGCCATGCATTCACTGATATGGAAATTCCAAAAGTAACTTCAGAACTCCCATTGTGATGAATGGAGAACACACTGCACATGAGCAGCATGCTCTCCGTCACTTTGGGGGCCCTGTTCTGGAGTGCGTCCCAGAGGTGAGACCCACACCTCTCTGACACTGATGGCATATCTTAGCAATATGCCATTAATGTCACAGATCTGCCTTCTCCCCTTGTCAGCTCCATTCTGCCTATAAAAGTAATACCGTTGCCAGGTAGTGCACTTATATAGTTGTGCAAGCATATCATTTTCTTTCTGTGAGGTTCATTTGCAGAGTATAAGAAGTTTGATGTCATATGTGAAAGACTTGACAAGTTCCTATTGAGTTGTCTAAAGCACAGCAAGTGCTCAGGCGCTCCTCAGTAAACCCTGCACCGCTCCTCCCCCGGCTTATGATTGAAATCTTCATAACTGTCCTGTGTCACGCTGCCCCGCACAGAAATCTTGTGCATACACAGTGAAAACCCACACTGTGCATACGCGGTACAATTCTCTTCTCTGGGTATCGGCATTACTGACTGTACTACACATGCGCTATCATCATGCATGGTCCTGCACATGCGCAGTCTGGACTTTTAAAATATCAGTCATGGTCCAGGGTGTAATTGAGAAGCCATTTCTAGCCCATTTCAAAGATGTTCATAGTTCCTGCAACATTAGGGATATCGTGACTACATTTAGTATTTAGTCAGGGCTCTAAACAGACTTATGTACAAAATGATCCTCAGGGGTTTGCTGTCAGACCCAATTTGCTACTCACACTTACATAATGTAAAAAACATAGACAGAGTTTCAAAAAATCTAGCAAATCAGAAAAACTACAGTTCTGGGGCATTCTAGAACTTTGCAATTTGCTGTTTTCTCCTGGAAATATGTAAGCAACTTGGTATGTAATATGGTGGTGCTATAAAGCTTGTCAGCAGGGTGTATCTCCAGACTACAGTACAGCGCGTGATACAGTCATCACTGATTAGTCAGTGTCAGAACATGGAAGCTTTTTATCGGGCCTAACAGGATTACAGGGAGTGCAGAATTATTAGGCAAGTTGTATTTTTGAGGATTAATTTTATTATTGAACAACAACCATGTTCTCAATGAACCCAAAAAACTCATTAATATCAAAGCTGAATATTTTTGGAAGTAGTTTTTAGTTTGTTTTTAGTTTTAGCTATTTTAGGGGGATATCTGTGTGTGCAGGTGACTATTACTGTGCATAATTATTAGGCAACTTAACAAAAAACAAATATATACCCATTTCAATTATTTATTTTTACCAGTGAAACCAATATAACATCTCAACATTCACATTTCTGACATTCAAAAACAAAACAAAAACAAATCAGTGACCAATATAGCCACCTTTCTTTGCAAGGACACTCAAAAGCCTGCCATCCATGGATTCTGTCAGTGTTTTGATCTGTTCACCATCAACATTGCGTGCAGCAGCAACCACAGCCTCCCAGACACTGTTCAGAGAGGTGTACTGTTTTCCCTCCTTGTAAATCTCACATTTGATGATGGACCACAGGTTCTCAATGGGGTTCAGATCAGGTGAACAAGGAGGCCATGTCATTAGATTTTCTTCTTTTATACCCTTTCTTGCCAGCCACGCTGTGGAGTACTTGGACGCGTGTGATGGAGCATTGTCCTGCATGAAAATCATGTTTTTCTTGAAGGATGCAGACTTCTTCCTGTACCACTGCTTGAAGAAGGTGTCTTCCAGAAACTGTCAGTAGGACTGGGAGTTGAGCTTGACTCCATCCTCAACCCGAAAAGGCCCTACAAGCTCATCTTTGATGATACCAGCCCAAACCAGTACTCCACCTCTACCTTGCTGGCGTCTGAGTCGGACTGGAGCTCTCTGCCCTTTACCAATCCAGCCACGGGCCCATCCATCTGGCCCATCAAGACTCACTCTCATTTCATCAGTCCATAAAACCTTAGAAAAATCAGTCTTGAGATATTTCTTGGCCCAGTCTTGACGTTTCGGCTTGTGTGTCTTGTTCAGTGGTGGTCGTCTTTCAGTCTTTCTTACCTTGGCCATGTCTCTGAGTATTGCACACCTTGTGCTTTTGGGCACTCCAGTGATGTTGCAGCTCTGAAATATGGCCAAACTGGTGGCAAGTGGCATCTTGGCAGCTGCACGCTTGACTTTTCTCAGTTCATGGGCAGTTATTTTGTGCCTTGGTTTTTCCACACGCTTCTTGCGACCCTGTTGACTATTTTGAATGAAACGCTTGATTGTTCAATGATCACGCTTCAGAAGCTTTGCAATTTTAAGAGTGCTGCATCCCTCTGCAAGATATCTAACTATTTTTGACTTTTCTGAGCCTGTCAAGTCCTTCTTTTGACCCATTTTGCCAAAGGAAAGGAAGTTGCCTAATAATTATGCACACCTAATATAGGGTGTTGATGTCATTAGACCACACCCCTTCTCATTACAGAGATGCACATCACCTAATATGCTTAATTGGTAGTAGGCTTTCGAGCCTATACAGCTTGGAGTAAGACAACATGCATAAAGAGGATGATGTTGTCAAAATACTCATTTGCCTAATAATTCTGCACTCCCTGTACAGCATTTGTGATTGGTTGGATAGTGCTGGAGAATGCAGAAACCCCACTGGATCACCTAAATGGATATATGAAGAAAGTTATTTCTGGCAAACTATAAGGCCTCTTTCACACGGGCGTTGCTGAAAAATGCGCGGGTGCGTTGCGGGAACACCCGCGATTTTTCCGCGCGAGTGCAATACATTGTAATGCGTTTTGCACTCGCGTGAGAAAAATCGTGCGTGTTTGGTACCCGAACTTCTTCACAGAAGTTCAGGCTTGGGATCGGTGTTCTGTAAATAGTATTATTTTCCCTTATAACATGGTTATAAGGGAAAATAATAGCATTCTGAATACAGAATGCTAAGTAAAACAGGGCTGGAGGGGGTTAAAAAAAATTAAAAATCATTTAACTCACCTTAATCCACTTGCTCGCGATGCCGGGCATCTCCGTCTGACTCTTTTACTGTCTAGGACCTGTGGAGAGCATTAACTATAGTTTAAGGACCTGGGATGACGTCACTCTGGTCATCACATGGTACATCACATGATCTTTTACCATGGTGAATCACCATGGTAAAAGATCATGTGACGTACCATGTGATGACCGGAGTGACGTCATCCCAGGTCCTTAAACTATAGTTAATGCTCTCCACAGGTCCTAGACAGTAAAAGAGTCAGACGGAGATGCCGGCTACGCGAGCAAGTGGATAAAGGTGAGTTAAAAGACTTTTTATTTTTTTTTAACCCCTCCAGCCCTGTTTTACTATGCATTCTGTATTCAGAATGCTATTATTTTCCCTTATAACCATGTTATAAGGGAAAATAATAAGGTTCGGGTCTCCATCCCGATCGTCTCCTAGCAACCGTGCGTGAAAATTGCACCGCATCCGCACTTGCTTGCGGATGCTTGCGATTTTCACGCAACCCCATTCATTTCTATGGGGCCTGCGTTACGTGAAAAACGCACAAAGAGGAGCATGCTGCGATTT
The DNA here is from genome assembly GCF_905171765.1 of Bufo bufo. Classification (NCBI taxonomy): domain Eukaryota; kingdom Metazoa; phylum Chordata; class Amphibia; order Anura; family Bufonidae; genus Bufo; species Bufo bufo. Next base: position 411,262,938 of record NC_053393.1, on the reverse strand, counting down.
TCACGCAACGCAAAAGTGATGCGTGAAAATCACCGCTCGTGTGCACAGCCCCATAGAAATGAATGGGTCAGTATTCAGTGCGGGTGCAATGCGTTCACCTCCCGCATCGCATCCGCGCGGAATACTCGCTCGTGTGAAAGGGGCCTAACTATAATGATCCAACTCACCATCACCTTCGTAGATAAACCATAATATAATGGTTCTAATACTTGAGCTGTCCATTCAGTTCTGTCTGATTGATTTGTGGAGTTCACGAGGCCTCTGAAGGTATCCTGTGGTATATGGTACCAAGACATCAGCAGCAGATTCTTTAGGTCCTGTAAGGCTACTTTCACACTAGCGTTGTTTTAATCCGGCGTTCAATTCCGACACCGGAACTGCCCGCCGGATCCGGAAAAACGTGTGAAAACGGATTATATTTGAATCCTGATCAGGATTTTGATCACAATGAAAAAATGCATTGGAAAAAACGGATCTGCTATTTATGGACTTTAACTTTTTTTCCACATTTTTCGGGTTTAACATGCAAAAGCCGGATCCGGTTTGACTGAACACACGGCGCCGATTCCGGCGATAATGCAAGTCAATGGGAAAAAGACCGGATCCGGCGTTCAGTCAAAGTGTTCAGGATTTTTGGCCGGAGGTAAAAATTCAACATGCTACGTTTTTCTGAAAAGCCTGATCAGTCAAAAAGACTGAACTGATGCATCCTGAACGGATTACTCTCAATTCAGAATGCATTAGGATAAAACTGATCAGATCTTTTCCGGATTTGAGCCCCTAGGACGGAACTCAGCGCCAGAAAAGAAAAACGCTAGTGTGAAAGTACCCTAAGGCCTCTTTCACACTTGCGTTGTTCGGATCCGTCGTGCACTCCATTTGCCGGAGGTGCCCGCCGGATCCGTAACAACGCAAGTGAACTGAAAGCATTTGAAGACGGATCCGTCTTCAAAATGCGTTCAGTTTTACTATGGCACCCAGGACGCTATTAAAGTCCTGGTTGCCATAGTAGTAGTGGGGAGTGGGGGAGCAGTATACTTACAGTCCGTGCGGCTCCCGGGGCGCTCCAGAATGACGTCAGGGCGCCCCATGAGCATGGATGACGTGATCCATGCGATCACGTCATCTATGCGTGTGGGGCGCCCTGACGTCACTCTGAAGCGCCCCGGGAGCCGCACGGACGGTAAGTATACTGCTCCCACGCTCCCCACTACTACTATGGCAGCCAGGACTTTAATAGCGTCCTGGGTGCCATAGTAACCATTCAGAAAAAGCTAAACGTCGGATCCGGTAATGCGCCGAAACGACGTTTAGCTTAAGGCCGGATCCGGATTAATGCCTTTCAATGGGCATTAATTCCGGATCCGGCCTTGCGGCAAGTGTTCAGGATTTTTGGCCGGAGCAAAAAGCGCAGCATGCTGCGGTATTTTCTCCGGCCAAAAAACGTTACGTTCCGGAACTGAAGACATCCTGATGCATCCTGAACGGATTTCTCTCCATTCAGAATGCATGGGGATAATCCTGATCAGGATTCTTCCGGCATAGAGCCCCGACGACGGAACTCTATGCCGGAACACAACAACGCAAGTGTGAAAGAGCCCTAAGTTTATTTTTCCAGCGCATCCCACAGATGCTCATTCAGATTGAGATCTGGGAAATTTGGAGACCAAGTCAACACTTGAGCCTTTTGTCAAGTTCCACTAACCAGCTTCCAAGGTTCACCAACAGCAAATATCTCCGAGCATCACATGCCTGCCTTCTTCTCATAGTAAGTGTCACACATGATGTAAAAGAAAACGTGATCCACTAGACCAGGCCACCCTCTTCTGTTGATCTGTAGTCCAGTTCTAATACTGTACTTAAGTGGTCATTGTAGGGACTGTCAGGCGAGGACAGTTGTCCATTTTCTCAGTTTCCAACTCATTAACTTTATAGTGTTGAATTGCAGTATCTAATACACTGCTCAAAAAAATAAAGGGAACACAAAAATAACACATCCTAGATCTGAGTTAATTAAATATTCTTCTGAAATACTTTGTTCTTTACATAGTCGAATGTGCTGACAACAAAATCACACAAAAATTTAAAAATGGAAATCAAAATTTTCAACCCATGGAGGTCTGGATTTGGAGTCACACTCAAAATTAAAGTGGAAAAACACACTACAGGCTGATCCAACTTTGATGTAATGTCCTTAAAACAAGTCAAAATGAGGATCAGTAGTGTGTGTGGCCTCCACGTGCCTGTATGACCTCCCTACAATGCCTGTACATGCTACTGATGAGGTGGCGGACGGTCTCCTGAGGGATGTCCTCCCAGACCTGGACTAAAGCATCTGCCAACTCCTGGACAGTCTGTGGTGCAACGTGACGTTGGTGGATAGAGCGAGACATGATGTCCCAGATGTGCTCAATTGGATTCAGGTCTGGGGAACAGGCGGGCCAGTCCATAGCATCAATGCCTTCGTCTTGCAGGAACTGCTGACACACTCCAGCCACATGAGGTCTAGCATTGTCTTGCATTAGGAGGAACCCAGGGCCAACCGCACCAGCATATGGTCTCACAAGGGGTCTGAGGATCTCATCTCGGTACATAATCGCACTCAGGCTACCTCTGGCGAGCACATGGAGGGCTGTGCGGCACTCCAAAGAAATGCCACCCCACACCATTACTGACCCAATGCCAAACCGGTCATGCTGGAGGATGTTGCAGGCAGCAGAACGTTCTCCACGGCGTCTCCAGACTCTGTCACGTCTGTCACATGTGCTCAGTGTGAACCTGCTTTCATCTGTGAAGAGCACAGGGCGCCAGTGGCATATTTGCCAATCTTGGTGTTCTCTGGCAAATGCCAAACATCCTACACGGTGTTGGGCTGTAAGCACAACCCCCACCTGTGGACGTCGGGCCCTCATATCACCCTCATGGAGTCTGTTTCTGACTGTTTGAGCAGACACATGCACATTTGTGGCCTGCTGGAGGTCATTTTGCAGGGCTCTGGCAGTGTTCCTCCTGTTCCTCCTTGCACAAAGGCGGAGGTAGCGGTCCTGCTGCTCTGTTGTTGCCCTCCTACGGCCTCCTCCATGTTGCCTGATGTACTGGCCTGTCTCCTGGTAGCGCCTCCATGCTCTGGACACTACGCTGACAGACACAGCAAACCTTCTTGCCACAGCTCGCATTGATGTGCCATCCTGGATAAGCTGCACTACCTCAGCCACTTGTGTGGGTTGTAGACTCCGTCTCATGCTACCACTAGAGTGAAAGCACCGCCAGCATTCAAAAGTGACCAAAACATCAGCCAGGAAGCATAGGAACTGAGAAGTGGTCTGTTGTCACCACCTGCAGAACCACTCCTTTATTGGGGGTGTCTTGCTAATTGCCTATAATTTCCACCTGTTGTCTATCCCATTTGCACAACAGCATGTGAAATTGATTGTCACTCAGTGTTGCTTCCGAAGTGGACAGTTTGATTTCACAGAAGTGTGATTGACTTGGAGTTACATTGTGTTGTTTAAGTGTTCCCTTTATTTTTTTGAGCAGTGTATATAAAGCTGAGTGTATGTGTGTATGTCCTCTGAAGGAATCCGCACCGTCGCATTTACAATCACAAAATTTGGCACACAGGTACATCCGGTGACAGGAAGGTTTTAGAGCAGGTCTAAGCTCTCTAGCACGTACCGTTCCTGAGATATTCCCAAAAAATGCATTAGCCAATAGAAGCCTGGTCACATGACCCTTATCAGCTAATAGAGCAGGCATCCTCAAACTGCGGCCCTCCAGCTGTTGTAAAACTACAACTCCCACAATGCCCTGCTGTAAGCTGATACCTGTAGGCTGTTTGGGCATGCTGGGAGTTGTAGTTTTGCAACAGCTGGAGGGCCGCAGTTTTAGGATGCCTGCAATAGAAGCTCGCAGGCCCTTAGTCTCCACATACACACAGTTTTACACCAGGTTTCCATAACTCAGCCATTTTTTTCACTGCTGTAGGTCAGCTTTAAAGGGTTTCTGTCACCTGAAAAATGGGTATTAAGCTGGCTGACATTAGTGATGTGCTAATGTCAGCTGAACATAACTATATTAGTGCCATCTCACTGCCTAAAGCCTTTATTGAGAAAAACTAACTTTTATAATATGCTAATTAGTCTCTAGTTGCACCTGCTCCTAGAGGCTCCATTTGGTCACCTCTTTTCACGCCCTTCTTCTCTTGATTGACAGGGCCAGGGCAGCGCTGCTCTCCTCCCGCCGGCCGTGTCTGCAGTGTAAATCTCGCGCCGTTCAGTATTCGGTGCAGGCGCAGTGAGGGAAGGCAGCTCGGCGGCTGCTGGCAGCGCGATGTCTAAGGAAGGCAGCGCGCTGCCTTCCGGTGACGAGCCTGTGAAGTATTGGAATGCATTGTAAAGGAATATACCCCCCAAAGTTCAAGTCCCAAAGTGGGACAAAAAATGAAGTGAAAAAAAAAAGTTGAAAAAATAAAGTTTTCCCCCCAAAAAAATTAAAGTCCCCCCCCCCCCAAAAAAAGTATAGATATTAGGTATCGCCGGGTCCGTATCGACCAGCTCTATAAACATATCACATGACCTAACCCCTCAGATGAACACCATAAAAAATAAAAACTGTGCTAAATAAACAATTTTTTTGTCACCTTACATCACAAAAAGTACAACAGCAAGCGATCAAAAAGGCGTTTGCCCACCAAAATAGTACCAATCTAACCGTCACCTCATCCCGCAAAAAATGAGCCTCTACCTGAGACAATCACCCAAAAAATAAAAAAACTATTGCTCACAATATGGAGACACTAAAATCATTTTTTTTGTTTGAAAAAAGCTGTTATAGTGTAAAACTTACATAAATAAAAAAAAGTATACATATTTGGTATCCCGGCGTTCGAATCGACCGGCTCTATAAAAATATCACATGACCTAACCTCTCAGATGAACACCGTAAAAAATAAAAACTGTGCTAAATAAACAATTTTTTGTCACCTTACATCACAAAAAGTGTAATAGCAAGCGATCAAAAAGTCATATGCACCCCAATATAGTGCCAATCAAACCGTCATCTCATCCCGCAAAAAATTAGACCCTACCTAAGATAATCGCCCCAAAAACTGAAAAATCTATGGCTCTCAGAATATGGAGACACTAAAACATGATTTTTTTGTTTGTTTCAAAAATTATATTATTGTGTAAAACTTACATAAATAACCCCTCAGATGAACACTGTAAAAAATTTCAAATAAAAACTGTGCTAAATAAACAATTTTTTGTCACCTTACATCACAAAAAGTGTAATAGCAAGCGATCAAAAAGTCACACGCACCCCAAAATAGTGCCAATAAAACTGTCATCTCATCTTGCAAAAATCATACCCTACCCAAGGTAATCGGCCAAAAACTGAAAAAAATTATGGCTCTCAGACTATGGAAATACTAAAACATGATTTTTTTTGCTTCACAAATGAAATCATTGTGTAAAACTTACATAAATAAAAAAAAAGTATACATATTAGGTATCGCCGCGTCCGTATCGACCGGCTCTATAAAAATATCACATGACCTAACCCCTCAGATGAATGTTGTAAATAACAAAAAATAAAAACTGTGCCAAAACAGCTATTTCTTGTTATCTTGCCTCACAAAAAGTGTAATATAGAGCAACCAAAAATCATATGTACCCTAAACTAGTACCAAGAATACTGCCACCCTATCCCGTAGTTTCTAAAATGGGGTCACTTTTATGGAGTTTCTACTCTAGGGTTGCATCAGCGGGGCTTCAAATGGGAAATGGTGTAAAAAAAAAACAGTCCAGCAAAACCTGCCTTCCAAAAACCGTATGGCATTCCTTTCCTTCTGCGCTCTGCCGTGTGCCCGTACAGCAGTTTACGACCACATATGGGGTGTTTATGTAAACTACAGAATCAGGGCCATAATTATTAAGTTTGGTTTGGCTGTTAACCCATGTTTTGTAACCGGAAAAAAATTATTAAAATGGAAAATCTGCCAAAAAAGTGAAATTTTGAAATTGTATCTCTATTTTCCATTAATTCTTGTGGAACACCTAAAGGGTTAACGACGTTTGTAAAATCAGTTTCGAATACTTTGAGGGGTGTAGTTTATAGAATGCGGTCATTTTTGGGTGGTTTCTATTATGTAAGCCTCGCAAAGTGACTTCAGACCTGAACTGGTCCCTAAAAATTGGGTTTTTGAAAATTTCTGAAAAATTTCAAGATTTGCTTTTAAACTTCTAAGCCTTGTAACATCCCCAAAAAATTTAATATCATTCCCAAAATGATCCTAACATGAAGTAGACATATGGGGAATGTAAAGTAATAACTATTTTTGGAGGCATTACTATGTATTAAAGAAGTAGAGAAATTGAAACTTGGAAATTTGTAATTTTTTACAAATTTTTGGTAAATTTGGTATTTTTTTATAAATAAAAATGATTTTTTTTTACTTCATTTTACCAGTGTCATGAAGTACAATATGTGACGAAAAAACTATTTCAGAATGGCCTGGATAAGTCAGTGACACTGGTCAGATTTGCAAAAAATGGCCAAGTCCTTAAGGTGAAATAGGGCTGAGTCCTTAAGGGGTTAAAGGGGCAGGGTGCTGTGGATGACACTGTTAAGGGAGCAGAGTGCTGTGGAGGTCGCAGTTAAGTGGGCAGGTAGGGTGGCCCCCAGGTCCCGCTAAGCTACTCCTCTGACCCAGTTAGGCCACTCCCCCTCCCACTCCGCAGCCTGCGGGAATTGCAAAAATGAAGGTAAAAAATCAACTTCTGTCAGCTGCAGGGGTGGGAGGGAGGGTGACTTTCTCCTGTCTGAGAGTAAGCTGTTCAAAAGGACATCCCTGTGTCTGTCCAGGCCCTGCGCCAGACGGAGGACAGGGAGTCTGAAAGCCGGACTGTCCGGCCTAAAACCGGACCTCTGGCCACCCTAGGGGCAGGCTGCTGTGGAGGTCACAGTTAAGGGGGCGGTCCACTATGGAGGTCAGTGTTAAGGGGCAGATTGGTGTAGAGGCCACTGTTAATGGGATGGGGTGTTGTGGAAATCACCGTTAAGGAGATGGGGTACTGTGGAGGTTACTAATAAAGGGGCGGCCGCTGTGGAGGTCACTGTTAAAGGGGTGGGCTGCTGTGGAGGTCACTGTTAAAGGGGTGGGCTGCTGTGGAGGTCACTGTTAAGGGGGCGGGATGCTGTGGCGGTCACTATTAAGGGGGCGGGATGCTGTGGAGGTCACTGTTAAGGGGGTGGGCGCTGTGAAGGTCTCTGTTAAGGGGCCAGGGAACTGTGGAGGTCACAGTTAGGGTCCATTCACAAATCCTTAGTGTATTGCGGATCCGCAATACTCCCGGTCGGCACCCCCATAGAACTGCCTATTCTTGTCTGCAATTGTGGACAAGAATAGGACATGTTCTATTTTTTTCCGGAGCTGCGGACCGGAAGTTCAGGGGCGCGCTCCGGAAATGCGGATGCGGACAGCACACTGTGTGCTATCCGCATCTATTCCTGCACCATAGAGAATGAATGGGTCCGCACCCGTTCCACAATTTGCTGAACAGATGCGGACCCATTCAACTTAAGGGGACGGTCTGCTATGGAGCTCATTGTTAAGGGACGAGGTCCTGTAGAAGTCACTGTTAAGGGGGCGGGGTGTTGTTGAGGTCACATTTTAAGGGAACGGAGCTCTGTGGAGGTCACTGTTAAGGGGGCTGGTTATTGTGGAAATCACTGTTAACGAGACGGTGTACTGTGGAGGTCACTAATAAAGGGGGCGGCCGCTATGGAGGTCACTGTTAAAGGGGAGGGCGCTGTGGATGTTACTGTTAAGGGGGCAGGCCGCTGTGAAGGTCACTGTTAAAGGGGTGGGGTACTGTAGATGTCACTGTTATAGTGGATACTGCTGATCTCTTAACGACACACAAACATTAAATGAAATAGATGAAAAATACCCGAGCGAAGCCGGGTCCTTCGTCTAGTATTTACATAAACTCCACTTACCTGTACACTGCATATATGATCCCTTGGATGTAGTCATGCAGTGACACATCTAAGGGCTCATGCACACGAACGTATTTTATTTCTGTGGCCGTTCCTTTTTTTTTGCGGACCGTATGCGGAACCATTCACTTGAATGGGTCCGCAAAAAAACTGAAGTTACTCCATGTGCATTCCGTTTCCGTATGTCCGTATTTCCGTTATGCAAAAAAATAGAACGTTCTATTATTGTCCGCATTACGGACAAGGATAGTACTGTTCTATGAAGGGCCAGCTGTTCCGTTCCGCAAAATACGGAATGCACACGGATGTCATCCGTATTTTTTGCGGACAGCAAAATACATACGGTTGTGTGCATGAGCCCTAAGTGTGGCACGTTATATAAGCACCGTTTGACCTGAACTTTTGGCTCCAGTGCAGCTTTCAACACGCTTGTCTTCTTGAGGCAAATAGGGTCACGTCAAACATAATTGTGTTGTATTAGTTACCAGGAAGCTGTGGCAGACATACTGTAGATGTGGAATGTTAAAGTGAGGAACCCAGACCTGACTGATGAGATATTACGCTAATCTGGAGTAGATAAGAGAGCAGCTGTCTCTGTGTGTTAATTACATATCTCTGGAAAATAGATGTTGACTTTGGCTTGAATGATGAAGAAACACTCTGTTATATAACTAGATATGACTATCTTTAAATAAAGCAGCAGGAGGGGTTGATGATGTATCAGTTCTTACCTAACTTGGATAGGAGACTCCAAATCTAGGTACATGACGTAACTGTATGACCTAATGTATTCATCATATTAAAACCATTCTTTTCAATGTGCAAATTCAAAGTGGTAATTCAGTTTTAGCAAAGTTTTTTCTTTGTGTAATGGAAAGTTCCATGTGCCACAGGCCTGTGGCTGGTAGGCAGAAAACAGTGCCCACCTCCACTGCTCAGATCCCAAAGCTCCATCCTGGATCTCCTGCTTAGTGGTGTCAAGCTAGCAGGGCAATCAGCGCCAGAAAATGACGTCAAAAGACAGGCTGTTTAAAGTTCTTTTTTTGTCACTGGATGCCACATGATGATATTGGTATTTACCGTAGCTCTAGAACTCGGAACCAGCATGTAGGGGGGATTAGGTGTACTTCTTTCGATGCCCCTTCCAGGTCATTCCACAGGTACCATAACTCAAATTCTTATCTCTTGAGGTCCACACCCTCAGGTCCCTATACATTTCAACTGGATGGGCGTGCCCAAATAACAATACAAAATATAAGCTAAGTAGCAGTACTCTAAAATGTTCATAAGTACAGGGTGGGCCATTTATATGGATACACCTTAATAAAATGGGAATGGTTGGTGATATTAACTTCCTGTTTGTGGCACATTAGTATATGTGAGGGGGGAAACTTTTCAAGATGGGTGGTGACAATGGCGGCCATTTTGAAGTTGGCCATTTTGAATCCAACTTTTGTTTTTTCAATAGGAAGAGGGTCATGTGACACATCAAACTTATTGGGAATTTCACAAGAAAAACAATGGTGTGCTTGGTTTTAACGTAACTTTATTCTTTCATGAGTTATTTACAAGTTTCTGAACACTTATAAAATGTGTTCAATGTGCTGCCCATTGTGTTGGATTGTCAATGCAACCCTCTTCTCCCACTCTTCACACACTGATAGCAACACCGCAGGAGAAATGCTAGCACAGGCTTCCAGTATCCGTAGTTTCAGGTGCTGCACATCTCGTATCTTCACAGCATAGACGATTGCCTTCAGATGATACGAGATGTGCAGCACCTGAAACTACGGATACTGGAAGCCTGTGCTAGCATTTCTCCTGCGGTGTTGCTATCAGTGTGTGAAGAGTGGGAGAAGAGGGTTGCCTTGACAATCCAACACAATGGGTAGCACATTGAACACATTTTATAAGTGGTCAGAAACTTGTAAATAACTCATGAAAGAATAAAGTTACGTTAAAACCAAGCACACCATTGTTTTTTTTGTGAAATTCCCAATAAGTTTGATTGTATTGAAAAAACAAAAGTTGGATTCAAAATGGCCAACTTTAAAATGGCCGCCATGGTCACCACCCATCTTGAAAAGTTTCCCCCCTCACATATACTAATGTGCCACAAACAGGAAGTTAATATCACCAACCATTCCCATTTTATTAAGGTGTATCCATATAAATGGCCCACCCTGTAGTACTGTGATGGAACCTATCCGACTATCAAATGCATAAGCAGACTATCCAGTTTATCCATCTATCTGTGTAGCATATAACCAGCCATACCCATTGCAAAAAGGTGCATAAAATCAAGCACACAGCTATGCAGTCTTCATAGGGCCGCATCTGACATGAGGTGAGATGAGCATCTCGCCTCAGGCAGTGGCCAACTTACCTCTATCGAGGGTAGCAGTTTTTGTCGGGGCAAAGGAACCTATGGCTCCCCTCTGTGCCGTTTAGCCTTAGGCTATAGGCCACTAGGCAGTAGAATGGCACAGGAGGTTACGATAACATCATTGCAACCTCCTAAGCCGGGTGTTAGGCGGTGTGATAACATGGTCACAAACACCTGCGGCCTGTATTCTGGAGGAGTGGAAACATTGACTGGACTGAGGTATCAGGTATCTATGTCTGACAAATGGGAGCAATCTGGATTTGGCTGATTCCAGGAGAGTGCTACCTAATGGCACACATAGTGCATACTATAAAATGTGGTTGAGAATAGTCTATGGGGACGTTTAATGGTTTGGGCTTGCCCCTTTATGTCCAGTAAAGGGTAAGATTAATACTACAGTATACATAGATATTTTAAGAAAATTGTCGCTCCCTAATTTGTAGAAACAGTTTGAGGAATGAGCTTTTCTATTCCACCATGACTGTGTCACCGTCCATGAAACCATGGAAATTGAATTGGATGTCCAGCAAGTTGCTACAGGTGTTATGGTCAGATGTCCACCCACTTATGGCTATATATTGGTAAATTACATTTTCCTGCCACATCAGCTCACATATTTCACCCTTTTAAAATCCTATCTATACTCATTCCTTACAGTGCTAATACTTTCACTAATAGATTTCAATGGACATGTTTGGTCTACATCAGGGACCACAATTCACTGACGTGTGGAAGAAGCCCTTACTCTCTTCTGCCTAGCAAAAAGAATTGACCTGAGCTGCTGAATGTTACAGGGTATATGATATTGTTTGTATTCCATAAAGTTGGCACCACTTTGGCTTATGTCGTCTGTATCAGAAATAGTAACATGATTGACCCAACTGGATAAAATCCCACAAACCTACAGAGGAACAAAGCTATTTCCACAGTGGATTGTGGCATCAGGATAGTGCACTGTGAGAAATAATGATGATTACACTTACCGGTAATCGGATTTTCCAGACCCCACGACAGCACCACAGAGAGAGGGGGATCCGCCCCAGGAACAAGAAACCTGCAGAACAAAAAAGCGGAGCCTCTCTCCAACCTCAGTGGTTTACAGAGCATGAGAGGGACTCCAACCTGGGTTAGTTCATCTAATTATATATATATATATCCAGAAAATGGCAGGGCAGCACTCCTCACTTAGAGTGATACAAATGATTCAGGTGCCAGCGTTATTCCCCTGGGTCTGTGGACAACCACAGACGTGAAGACACGTTTGAACAATCACAGGTTTAGTATAAGACATGAGAGGAAAGACCTCCCAGTATCTAAACACTTTAGTGAACTTAGGTTTATGATACTTGACCATGTGTCTATGCCAAAGAGGGGGGAGACAGGGTGTCCCTTCTAAAAAAATGCGAATTGAGGTGGATCCATCGTTTAGATACACTTAAACCTAAAGGGTTAAACATAGAATTTAGCGTAACCTCAGGAATGATTAACTGAGGTATGGAGTGGATGGCGCACAAACTGCTGCTACCCAGGTGTCTGACGACACTTGAGTCATTGCATATGATACATTATGATATAAGGATTGTACAACTTATGTATGGTATTTTTTATATTCCGCAGTTACTTGAGAGCTGTGGACACCTGTGGGAGAGATCGCTTACCCAGGTTTTATCCACTTCAGTTACCTTAGAAATATTAATCATTACCATTATTACAGAGGGACTTTAATATGTGAGTATATGTATGCAAATGTTCATGTGTTGAATATACCAGGTAGTATTCCGGGTGGTCACATAGGCTGTGGTTAATACCATATCTAGTATAGTCCTCAATAAATATAGGTGACGATTGTAATGATTGTGTGATTTAGGCTGGGGTCAGTACAAGGTTTTTATTGCTGCCTCTAGTGAATACAGCGCTCTGATGTAGAGATAATGTCGGGCAACATGAGGGCGTTGCGCGGTGTGATGCCGATGGTTGGCCAGGTTTCCAGATATGGTGACTTTGGTGCTCCTTCGGTGCTCGCCCTGTTGTGTGCGTGGGGTGCAGGGCAGGGGGCTGAGTTGGGCATCCACATATTGCAGCGTCGGTCTGCCCTGAGTGTCGAGTGCGTGATGCGGTGCGATGGTGGCTCAGGCGTAGTAAGCAGGGAGACACGCTGAGCTGGGGGAATGTTCCATCTTGAATATAGCGCTGTGAGAGTATGCTGCGAAATTGGCCTGCCTTTAACACCGAGTGATGACGCACGGCGGTATGAGGACAGTGCAGGCGCAGTGTACAGAGACATATGCCGAGATGGGGGAACGCACCATCTGTGATATAATGCAGTGAAAGTATAAGGTAACTGAATGTTATGGATTCCTGTGTTGCGGTTTTTTTACAGGTGTGAATTGTTCTAGAGCAAGCAATGGATGTTTTAATCACTATTACTATTTGGGAAAGCATGAATACATATTATATGAAGCACTATGAAATTGAAGATAATCACGGAAATGTGATACACTATACCTGAGGGGATTCGATGGTTGCTGCACTATGAATTGTTACAAGAGAATGAATTGTTTTTTTTATGGAGTTTATATGCACCAGTATGTAATTAAACAGGAAATTAGCACACATTACTTCCTGAAATGTTTCTATATATGCACTGTCACTTTATTTTGTAGATCACTTGGCTTGAGAATGGCTCTGTGAGAGAGCTGAAACGTTGCCTGTATCAACATGTGTAGAATAAATTTTGTATTTTTTCACTTTTTATCCAAGGATGAATAAAAGGATCCCACTATTTTCACCTACTGGAAGTGCTGCGGTGTATTTATATATATATATATATATATATATAGAAAAAGAAAAAACACAGGCGGCACCACCTAACGTACAAGGTGGGTGCAAAGTCCAAGCACGGCAGCAGGTGCTTACCCAATCGTAGAATCGAAAAAAATTGGACTGCACTCCAAGCGTATCTTCAAACAGTGTGTGTTTATTCACCCATATGTGGCATAGCGACGTTTCGGCTCCAACTGAGCCTTTCTCAAGCATTGGTGAACAGTTAGTGACAAGTATATAAAGGTGTATCACAAATACAATCAATGAAATTACATAATTGGTACTTTACAGATAATACCTGTAAGCGATATACAAATGTGCAATAAAACAGGACTTTCATATTACATAAAGTGACTAGTGCTTACGCTGTTAACAAAATATTGTATAGTGTCATATTGTACATAAACAACCGAAAGATACATAATTAATTGCACCTGCAGCTTATCACCATCTCATTTATATATAGATTTGAGTGATAACCATGTGCAAAACATAAAAAGCTGATGAATAAAAACCTGATAGAAGGATGTAGCCCACGTGTACTGTAGCGCCGATCGGCGCGTTCTGTGTAATCCAGTGCGCATGTCCCAGTCTACCAACGTCATCCACAGGAGACACATGCGAACATCAATCCGGTGTCGCCCGTCGATGACTGCGGCGAGCATCGCCTACGCAATATTGTTGTCGCCAACTAGCGGCCATGTTGCTTAAGGGAATCCTCTATGGGCAATTTTTTATTATTTGTTTTTATT